>NC_054742.1:25910584-26088836 GCF_018143015.1 Lytechinus variegatus
GTCCAAGTTTAATGAACTAGACCAATAAACTTTCAAAGTTATGATGGTAATTCAACAGATACCCCCGATTCGGCCAAAGTTCATTGACCCTAAATGACCTTTGACCTTAATCATGAGACCTGAAACTTGCACAAAATTTTCAGTGATGCTTGATTACTATTATGTCCAAGTTTCATGAATCAGATCCATAAACTTTCAAAGTTATGATGGGAATTCAACAGATATCCCCAATTCGGCCAAAGTTCATTGACCCTAAATGACCTTTGACCTTGGTCATGTGACGTGAAACTCATGCAGGATCTTCAGTGATACTTGATTAACCTTATGTCCAAGTTTCATGAACTAGGTCCATATATTTTCTAAGTTATGATGACATTTCAAAAACTTAACCTCAGGTTAAGATTTCGATGTTGATTCCTCCAACATGGTCTAAGTTCATTGACCCTAAATGACCTTTGACCTTGGTCATGTGACATGAAACTCTATTAGGATGTTCAGTAATACTTGATTAACCTTATGGCCAAGTTTTATTAACTAGGTCCATATACTTTCCAAGTTATGACATCATTTCAAAAACTTAACCTCAGGTTAAGATTTGATGTTGACGCCGCCGTCGGAAAAGCGGCGCCTATAGTCTCACTTTGCTTCGCAGGTGAGACAAAAACTGGGAGTAATGAAGAGACCTTAAAACAAATTTCTGAAAATAATATTTAACTTACAATTTCAAAGGGTTTAATAACTATTGCCAACAAATAGACCCACTTTATGAATCTGAAATTCAGACTTAAAAAAACATTACCTTAAAAGATAAATATAATAAATCTTACCATCTTCGTCATAATGTGTATCCCATTTCCGTGCTTCTACCACAATAAAGTATGTTGACCCTGGCTCTAATTCTTCAATATGGAGATTGTCCTCTGAAACATAATAGGGAATCATGGTAAAAAAAAATACAGAACAAGTTGAGTATGATATGTTGACAATCTCATCTTTATGATAAATTGTTAAAAATAATAATAAGGTGCATTTTGAATAGCACAGCTACTATAATTGCATATACTCCACTGTGCTTGATACTTGGTATCATATTATTACCCTGGCTGTAGCTGAGCCGTGATATAGGCGCTTAAGCATTCAAGGAATAAATCCTACTGGGTACCCATTCACCACACCTGGGTCGAGTGCAGCACAATGTGAGTAAATTTCCTGCTGAAGGAAAACATGCCATGGCTGGGAATTGAACCCATGTCCCTCTGACTGAAAGATGAGAGTCATAACCACTAGACCATGTTCTTCAATATACATTCAATATGGACAGAGTTATGCAACAATAAGAAAAGAATCAATAAGATGTGTTGGCTCAGTTGGTAGAGCTCCTGCCTTACAACCCGGAGGTCACAAGTTCAAGCCCCGACCACGTCAGACCAAAAAGATGTTAAAAGATGGGAGAGGCTGCTACCTTGTTTGACATTCAATGATTAAAGGGATAGAGCAATCTGGTGCTATCAGTGGCTGCAAGGCTAACAATCAATTGGGAAACATGAATTTTCTAAGGATTTTTATTTCTGATTTCTATTTCAAACAATAAAATATGGATTACTATTATTATTAGTGCAATGCTGCACTGTCAACTTCCTTTGGTTTCAGGAGGGTTTTCTGACAAATAAGAGTTGGCAGAGAGGGAGTTATTTTATTTCTATCTCTTAGTGGGCGATTTCTCATGAATTCTGTTATCTGATTGGTTAATTTGTTTGTAAGACAAACCCGTATTTACCTATTTTACTTGGTCACAAAGATCAAACAGGTAATATGAGCCTGTAATACCTGTTTGGTGTGTGGCTGGTGTTGTTTTAATTTTGTTTTAATTGTTAAGCGCATGCCCAGTGCTTATTTCAACCACGTAATATGAGCCTGTATTGTGTGCATATTCAAGCATTGCGCTGCGCATCAATTTCAATGCCAAAATGGGCATTCTTTTTACTGTGATCATTGTGATGTCATGAATGACTTTCTTTCCAAAATCACTCTCAAAATGCAGGGCTTTGCATTTTGGAAAATTCTATTCTATTCATTTCTAGTATCTAGTATCTGTACTTTCTATCTATCTAGTATTTTTACTTACCCTGTGTTTCCATAGTATGCATATTAGGCTCTCCCTTGCCCACTTTCCACCATCTCACCATAAAGGCATCAGGGTCTGTGAAATGATCCTTGTTGGACTTCTTACCTACACATAGAAACAAATGGATATATATATATACTGTTAACATTTGAATCTTCTTTTGAAGAGTTGAGTTTACTGTTTGAATTCAATAGTTATGGAATTCATTACGACAGAAAATGTACGGTAAAATGCAAAAGTCATTATATATATACACATACAGCATATAATGTGGAAGATACAGACTACAACATGGAAAATCTATGCAGAGTGTTCTTACCCCTATGCCAGACTACAAGCATCGAGTGTCCAGTGACAAGCTCAGTCCATACTTTACTTGGTGGGGCCAATAGACCTGTAAACTTCACTTTGAGGGAGGGGCCTGGCTCACAGGTTGGGTACTGCCTCAACAAGTCATCTCCTATAGTAAATATAATCAAGATGACAATGACATCAATACTATTACTCCTTTTTCACAAGAAAGGGTAGTTTGTTTAACATAATGATATCTCATTCATTGATCTATTCTAAGATGCATTTTGAAATACTTGATAAATCCATACAAAGTAGGTGTATTGGCCAATTTCAATTTCTAGATGGTTAGAATGTATGGCATTTAATCTTAAAGAATTTCATTAAAAACCAACAAAGTTCCTGTGCTAGATTATATTGCTGTCCCTCAGTGTTACAAAAAAATCTTCATATTATTGAAGCTTGGTCAATCTCTAACTCTAATAAAATAAATATGCAGAATAAAACAAATTTATTTTTAGAACTCTTATCTACTTAATTTAGACTTCTAACTGCCTGGAAAATGCATGATACCTTATACATAGTGATGTGGGATGGAAGATGACTGTCAGTGTTAACAATATAATTAACCAATCAAGATGAACAGCTTTTGAAAATGTATAAATAGAATGACATACCTCCTGGTTCTAGAATATCATTAGAGACAGCCATGATTTGAAGCTCAACAGTAACTCCAGGCTTGATGCGTCCCACGGTGCACCGAGTCACATCCACATTCATCAATGATCCATATGGAATACCATCTTTCAAGACAAGATAACCCTGCGTAATGTTGGAAAAAAAAGTATGAATTATTCTACCAGATAGCTTTAGGAAGCATGAATGCTTGAAAATTAACTACATAGGAGCAATAGTTATATATCCTGTCTGAATGGTAATGAGGACTGTACTATACAGCACTTGTACACTAACGTCGTCTCAGACCCATGTCAATCGATTTAGAGACCCCTGCTCATGTATAATTGTGAATGACTTTAACACTTCTGAAAATAAAATCTCAGAGTTGACAATGTTAAGAATGCTTCTGAATTAACTGGATTACATTGTCCTTGGATCAAATTTCTCATCAGCGCTAGTGTGGTTTTATGTTGCAACACTTATCATTTTTGTCATGAAACATTTCCAAAGGATATAGTAAGAGATCAAAAAAATATTGTGACCATTCTGAAATACCCAAAGCTTGTGCACCATATATACTAATGATACTTTGAAAATATTTTTAATAGATACACACAACTCATATCACCATATCAATAACACAGCCTTGAAAATTTATCTTCAACAATATCTATTTGAGTGCAAATATGATGACATCATTGTAAACAGTGTGTTATTATTCAGAATGAAATAAAAAGAAATCAACAATGAAGTGAATTTCTTAATACAAGAAATCTACGGTGCATAGATACAAATATCACAAATTTGAAGACTGACCGTTAGGTTAGTGCCCTCTTCCTGCTCATGCCCCTCCCACATGACATCAATCCCTCCAGGGTGCATCCCCTCAAGGCGTAATAATGGTGAAGTGGGTGGAGTCTTGGCTCTAATTGACAGCTGATTGCTCCTCCCACTCATAGTCCTACACACAACCTTGTTTGAGGAGTGGTCCAAGGACTGAGACTTTGAACCAGAACATGCCTGTGTTTCCAGCACATCGATTGGATGAGACAAAATGTAGATAAATGATATACATTATTTCTCAATATAGACAAATCATTCAATAACTATGAGAATACAAACAATAAAAAATGCTGTCACTAACTAAATTATTCTAACAATTCATAAAAATATATCAAACTATTATTGTGCATTGTCAAAATCATGTTTGAAGAGCATCTGCCAGTAACAGTGAGGGATCAAAAGAGGATAATGGAGTGGTTGTATGCTTTGTAGTCCACACTTATACATCCTTGACTTAAGGGGGTGTCATCTTGTTTTATTCTTCAAAGACATACATGTAGAATATGTTATTAAATGGAAATGTGATTCTCTTAACTCTTCATGCGTTACGTTCGCATTATTGCACATCCGTAGGCGTGTTTCGTTCGCATTTTTGCACAACCACACATTTCCCATAGACGTCCCCTGTCCCTTTGTTTTTGGAACAATTGCATGCCCCGGAGCGTGACTAGCTACAATGTATAGCCTGGCGTTTGTGTATACCGTACATGTGTAGCGATCGACCAATGGCGCGTGTGACATTAGTTTAGCGTTCGACGGATTATCGCAGTTTACAAATTACAGAATCGTTGAGTTTTCCCCAAAAATCAATACATCCTGATCACAGCCAGGAAGTTCATTGAAAAAGGAGGGGAGAAAATCAATAAAAACCCTTCTCACAAACAATACCATGGCCAGGTTTATTGTTAGGAGTCTGTGACTCATGGCACGAATTTTGTTGGAAGTATTAGGAGAAAGCATTTAGAAAATGTAAATTACTATACATTTTTCCATAATTTATCCAATAAATTTATATACGATAAGAAAGCCCAGGAAACACTCTACAAGTTTGCTACACAACATTTTCTTTCAAAATGATCAGATAAAAAGTTACTGCACTCTGAATAACAGAGTGTATTATACTGCGTAGAGGGGATCACGCTAAAATAATGCAACACACAGGGGGTTTACAGGTGAACGCATGAAGAGTTAAAGAGTATACAAACGAAGAGAACACTGTACAAAGTTGCAATGACTTTTAATTCAAATTAAAATCAATAATAAGTAAAATATAAAAATCTAACATAAGTCTTGTAAATGATTGTTGAACTGCTTCTTGCAACATTAAATTCATTTGCTAAAGTTGAGCTATCATCATTCACAAATTTACAATGGACTGCAACTAATTCATTACTTTTGTACTCTTGTAAATCAAGCCCAAATAAGATAGACTATACCTTGATGTAGATATCAAATGTTTCTCCTTCCACTAGATCATCAAGAGTGTATTCACATTGAGATAATCTTTCCATCTCATTCAAAGATACCTCAGCATGCTCTTTACCATTCACATATATACTGAGGAAGAAACAAGAATGGAATAATGATAATAATAAGACATCATAAATAAGAAATACATGTATACAACTAGCCAAGAGTTAACTGTATAATGCTGCTGGGGTGAAAAAACAAAATATTGAGAGCCTGCCATTAAACTATATCCAATATGATAATCTTCCTGGGAGATGGACATTTTATCACTTGATAGTTTAAGTAGTAATGAAAACAAACAAAAAGTAATTTAAAAAAGTAGATACAAGGCCTTGTCGTCCCAGCCGTAAGTCAAAATTTCAAGTTACAAGGTATAGTTTTATGTTTCGCTAATTTTGCAATTCTGACAATACAAACATTTTCATATTAACATGACCAATGCTGCTCATGAAATCAACCTAAAGTGTTAAATATAACAACCTGCTGATATGCTAGAGCAGACAAAATTCACAAGAAAACCTGTACCCTGATAGAAAAGAATTTTTATAGTACATATCTATTTCAAAAATGAAATAAATAAATAAACAATAACATGGAATATGCTGATTAACCCTCATAATGAATAGACTGATCTCATGAGTATAATGAAGAGGTGTAAGATTTCTAGATGTTGAAATTTCTAGATACCAGCTTACATAAGTACATGCTTAGACACACCCTTCCATTCTCTTCAGGATCTGGTAGAAAAAGGAGTAGTCTAGTAATATGCATATTAGCAAGTGTCTGTAATTAATGATCTCTGAGAGGTGAAATTTCCATATCAGTCATTCTGTACAATGTACACAAACAGTAGAGATCAACTTGTAGATGAAATGTCATAGAGGTATCAAATAACAAAACAGATATAATATACCATAAGTTTAAAACAAATGAAAACAATGAGACTCACATGTATCCACACAGATATTTGGATTTTTGTTTTGGCCATGTGATGGTGGCTGAATAGAGACTACTAGACTGTTTGAGACTGATTGTTGGTGGATCAGGTATCCGAGGACAGATGATTGTGATGCTGTTCGACAATCTCCGTGTACCTCCATTGGCTACCACAGTGGACAAACTAAGAGTACATTTAGATCCTGTGAAAAATATATGTCAGAGTTGATTTAAAGACTTAATGTTAATAATCCATAATTGCAACAAATCAAAATAAACTTTAAACTCCTTCGGATTATTTCTTATACCTGTAGCTCATTATCTTCAAGGAAAATACATATGACATCCAATACCAAAATAGAATTCTGTTTTCATATTTGACATCTATTTTAATCTAACTTTTCATTTAGAATAGTTTATAATTCAAAAATAAATTTTGCTACAAAGAACCCACTCAACTAACTAGATTCGAAATTGTAACTAACAATGTTTACAAACTCAACTGCCTAGATTTGAAATCCTAAATCTGTATCAAGATTTGTTATCTGAACTAACCAGGTTTGAAATCTCTGATGATCTTCTCGGTGAGTCCATATGGAATAGTTTCTCCTGATGATTTATTATTTTTCAGGAGGGCATAACCTTTGACCTCAATATCCTCATGACAACAACCTGGTTCCCAAGCAATGGTGACCTCATGCACACCAACTGAAGTTAGAGAAAGTTTTGGAGGCTTTGGACACCCTCCAGTGAGGATCCATGATGATGGAGAAGTCATCTTGATAGTTTTCTTCTTTTTGTCACTTTGCTTGTACACTGCAACAACAGTCACTCTGTTGAATTTTAAAAATAAATGCCAGTTGTGATAACAGTTTCAAAATAAGTTTGTACAGAATCCAATCAAATGATCACCCAAGTGTCTATTTGTAGAAATAGAAAATCTGTGCCAAAGGATTCTAGAAGAAATTACTGAGAAATTAGAAAAACAAGCATGAACTTGTCAGGCCCTTTTCAAAGCAATAACAGTACACTGTCTCACATGTGCTTATCTGTGCTGGTGATCTTCAATGTTATTGTTTCTCAACTTAGATTCCATGATTTCACAAAGTTCAATTAATGTAACTGTACCAGATGAAGATTCACAATGATATAGAGACAATTAATCTTCATTTTGCAGAGTTTCACAGTATTCACTGCATTACTACTTTCATTCATCTTTAATATTAAATGGGACAACCTGTTAAACACTATATATCTTGATCAAGTCTCTGAATCTAAATTTTCATTAAAACGACATTTGAATTTAAAAAAAAAGAGATGACACAAACATTGTGAAAAAGTATACAACTTAATATAACTTTATTGGTTAGGTCACAGACATGAGTCTCAATTATGTCTAATGTGTGAAAATGATGTATAAAACTTGAGAAAGAATTGAAGTGAAACTTACTTGTATCTTGTGCTTTCACAAAGTCCTTTATTAAGGACAAGTTGCACACCTCTACCAGCATTCCATTGGTGTCTTATGGAAATGACACCATCATCAGATTTCACGTCTTGTCTAGGAAAAGTAAATTGACAATGAAATATTCAATGAAACAGCAAATATCAGAAATAAAAATTTACATTAAGGCAAGCAATTAGTCCTTTGTACTTTAATACAATTAAATATATCTATATGATATAATTTGAATTCAAAATTATTTTCATCTCCAATATTCCCTTCTTCTGAATAAGTAATTAAATACATAAATACACAACTGAAGAAATGGATACCGGTAAATGAAATATTGAGAAAATAAATGGATAATTAATTAATCAATACTTAACCAAAGAACAAATGAATGGAAGGATGAATGACTGAATATCTAAATGACTAAATACATAAAGAAACACATCAACAAATAAACAAAATAAATAATTAATTGATAAAATAATGAATTGATGATTGAGAAGTGAATAATTGAGTGAATGAATTCTTATACCTGGAATGACTGTTGACTTCCTGATCCACAAACTCTGTTCCTTCAACACAAACCATATAATGCTGAAGAGAAGGATGTGGTTTAACCGCACCTTCTCCTAATCCCTTGGCATCTTGTGAAGGAGAATACCAGTGAACAAACAGCTCTGGAACATTGGCAGAACTTTTAATTGCTTTCAACTTTGGACCAAACATGTCCTGTATAATCAAAGAGAGAGAGAGATCATACCTTCTGTAATCAATATTATCGCCACATTGGAGAATTTAAATTTTAAGCATATCTCAAAGGCATCTTAAGTATATTTTGTTGCTCATTTTTAACATCGCTCAGAGAACTTTCATGATGAATTTAGGCACTTACCGGAAATTTGATTTTTATTTTGAAATTCCATTACACATACATCACATTTTTGCTTTCATTTCATATCTTTTCTAAAGATAATGCACAGATTCTTGATATATGAGCAACTGGAAGTGTCAGAGGCAGACAGGTGTAAATATTGTTTACCTTTAACCAATGACAGATATTAATATCCATAACTAGTGCATACATTGACAAAAAAAAATAATGGTGCACTTTTGGCAAGTGCACAAATATATTCTGTTCTTATTTCAAATGAATCCATATGAGTAAATATGTGGTCCTACTGAGTTTTAAGTGACGAATTGAAAATTTCCACGGAGGGAGGATTAGCTTATGAAGGCTGCCATTACTGATAAGTTGATAGTAACAGTCAGTGACCAATACTTCTCAGTCAATCAAACCCACGGACATTACAATTAAATGACAGCTTATCAACAATGCAACCTTCATGAACTGGTGGAGTGCATTATGGGTTTAGGACCCTGCAACCAAAAAGATGTAATAAACTGTACACAGTAATCAATTGTATACTGTAATCAAATCTCTTCAGTATGTCATATACAATTGATTGTAAATAATAATGACCATTTCTTGTTACATCACAGGGTCAAAATAAATGTGTCTTTGTGCATTGTCACTCACCTTATTCTTCAGGTGGGTTTCATCAATGTCCTTGCAAGTTCTAGTCTGGGTATCTACATTCTGATCTAAAGCATGCTGTGCAAGTGCATTGCTAGACTTGTCAATAACATTGTGATTTTCATCATGCAAAGCAGTGGACAGGGAGGTTGGGGACTGAAGAGTGTCTGAGGAACATTCAGTGTGATCAAGGGTTAATAAGTCCTGGTCATCTGTTTCATCTCTATTGTGTCCCTCATCCTTCTCATCAGTAGGATTTGATGCATCTTGGTGGTCTCTGGAAGCCAATAGTTCATCTCCTCTGTCATCATTAGCTCCATCATGTCTGTCTTCCTTCTCACTTTCATCAATTCTCTCCACATGACCATGAGGGCTGTCCTCACTCAATGTAGTCTCCTTGGAGATTTGGTTTCCATACTCAATGTCATTCCTATCACTTCCTTTATCTCTATCATCAATTCTTTGTTCTAATTGATCTTGATCTTCTCTTTCTCCATTGTGCTGCTCATCTGGTGACATTGATTCATGTGATGACCGAGGTACAATTGGAGGAGGACTTGTTGTAGTCTCAATTGATAATTGATTTAAGTATTTTTCTTCAATATCTTTTGTCTCATCTCCTTCATTGTGATTTTCAATATCTCTGTTCTGATCTTCATCTGGCTCATGCGAACCCTTGAGAAATTTCTCTTCCCCTACTCTTCCCGTAAAGTCACCTGCTGTTATTTCAGATTTTTCTTGTCCATCATCTTTGTCACTTTGCTCTGCCAAATCCGCTCTAGCATCACTGTCTTTTGATTCAGCAACATTATTGGGTTCTCCTTCATGATCACCTGAATGTGCAAATTGCAAATCCACATCCACATGGCTTTCTTGATCAGGTTCAGCATCAATGTCTCCATTCAGTGCTACCTTTCCTTCTTGATTGGATAATGTTCCTGTATAGGTATCATCATCTGGAAGACTTCTGTTTATGTCATCATTGTCAGTACCATGACTCTGGTTTTCTATGGCAAGACTGTCTCTGGTAAGATTTTCTTTTGGAAGACTTTCTTTATATTGGTTTTCTTCTGGAAGATGTTCATTTAAAATTTCTTTGGAATTATGATCATTATTTACATCAATACTACCTTCATCATAATTTCTGTTCAACAAATCTTCCGGTTGTGCTGGATTGATCACAACCTCCAGGTGTCTATCAGAAGAGGTGGTTGCTACATCAGCATTGTTATTGATTGCCGCATGCTCATCATCCTGTTGCTCTTCTTCAGGAGATATCTTGCCCATTGCATCCGACAACTCTCTGAGGTCACTGATCGACGGAGGAGGATAGAGATCCCCTTCAATGATACTCTCGCCCATCTGAGGAACTCCTCTTTCAACTAATGAGGAAACTTCTTTGGATGTTGGCTCTTCATCAAGGTTATCTTGATAAACGGGAGGTGGAGGGATCTTGCTTATCTCTACAGGAATTCCTTCAGGTTCATCCATCTCTGGGGCAGTATCAACATTGGATGCAGGAGACGTTTCATGCAGGATGCTAGGAGGCATGCTGCTGGGGTCGGCAGCGGGAAGGTCACATGCAGCAGTGTATGCAGGAGGGGAAACATGATCATACCCTACCTCTGGTTGCTCGTCTGTGTTTGTTAATTCGTTACCAGTACCTGGAGTGGTGATGCTATCTGGTTGGCTTGGGGTCCTATTTACAGAGAGTGGAAGGGAGAGAGGGATAAATATATAGAGATATATAGAGAGAGAAGGGAAGAGAGGGATGGAAAATAGAAGCAAATGAGAGAGGATGGGAGTAAAAAGAAAGGAGTGAAAAAATGAATGAACAAACACATCTTGACAGTGTTGATGTGATGTGAGGATTGAATACAAAAAGTGGGATGAGGCACTGCACATATGGGAGGGTAGCTCCATGAGTGGATATTCTCGAAGAAAATACCATTTGTACGAAACACCTATCTCCTCAAGGATTGAGAATGGTTAAACCACTATCAGGAATGCATAGTGCTTCAGTAAATCATCTCGTGTTGACATTATCATTAAAATTGAAGAATTGTGCATGGCAGGTTGAAATTCTGTGCATTGAATTACATAATACAATTTTACAGAAGACAATAGCGATAGTACACTGTAAATTATCATTATCTAAGAAGAAATTGCTCAAAATAAAATGCATAACAGTTGGGCCATCAAGTCATCTTTAATGTCAAACAGGAATTTTACCAAAAAAGTTCCTTATTAAACAGACAAATTTACTCACTCATCAGAGGTCTTTAATTCCTCACTACTAATATCCATCTTAACTTTTGCAGGAGTGAGTGTAGAGGTGGTAGCAGCAACTTCTGTTGTTGGATTGGATTCTAGAGGGGGCTCTCCTTCTTCCTTTATGGATTCCGAAGGCTCTGGTTGAACTTCAGGGAGGAGTATAACATCTGGACCTGCATGTATACCCAGAGTTGAAAAAAATATACATTACCTTACTTTCAGAACATCTTAAAAATTTGAACTGTAAAGACTGAATCATGTTTTAACTAAACCTGCAGGGTACCAAACACAGTTTAATTTCGAAAGTGGTTTTATTTTTCTAATTTTTGAAAGTCTACCATTACAGACATTCCGTTATCTGTATACATGTGTATGACATTCACTACTAATTAAATAAAAACAAAACATTGAAGACAACCTCTGATTTTTTAGGATAGGATCTCATAGAATGCAATTTAACATCCTCAAAATATCTGTCTGTGCAAACATATATTAGTTTGTATATTACATGATAATATGATATTCTTTTGTGTGAGAAGAGCTTTGTCAGTGATATTACATGCATTTACACAGCGTAAACAAGTGTGGTCTATTACCTGGAGGCTTGAGTGATCCTTCAAATATTTGGAGGTAGGGTAATCCTTCTAATTTCCTTGACTTTGGAATAGTTATAGAATCCACATTGAGAGGTAAACTGATATCAAGATCATTAGAGAGCAATATACTCTGCTCTTCTGAGGCTTCATCTGTGGAAGAAAACAATCAGAAGGTTATGGTAAAGGAAGGCGAACACAAAACACATTCTCTCTGACTGTAATCATGATCATTTCACAACCACCAAATACCACTGATGCATTACATAACTTGACCTATTTTGATCGATCTGTAATTATGCATTACATAACTTGACCTACATGTACATAACTTGTTCTATTTTCACATATACTTGGTATTTTCAAAAACAAGAAAATGTAATGTCGATAATTGAATTTTCTTACCAAACAATCTTGTCTCTCCCACATAATACACAGATGAATATAATAATAATGGTATCAATCAACTAGATGAAGATTTGAATGTTACTCTAACCTTGCAGTAACTTACAGTAGCTACCTTCTACTTCATCCTTTTTTTTCAAAGCGCTGTGATCTCCTTGGTACTATACAACAACTTTGTATCTTTTCTTTCTGCAGGTCTGATACCCTTTATCAGGTAAATCAGTGTATAGTCAATAGACAGATTAGTCTTTTTGTGTAAAGACTGGGGATTTCAAAGAGTGATATTGAAGAGCCCTACAATGAGCCTCTTACACAAAGCTCTATTGTAATGAGGAGACGATGAAGAGGGATTTAAATAAATCTCCTTACAAAAGTAGGTCTTCATGTTTAATAGATAATGTGAGATACAAAGGGAGAGATAAAAAATAGCTATACTGAATGAATGAAGAGGTGGTGGGTTGGAAAATAATTTACAGGGGACAGTCCAAATTTGTTTTTTTTTTAATTTAATGGGAGATGTTGAATAAATTTAATCCAACCCACTCTAAGGAAAATTGCAATTGCTTAAACCATAATCGCCAGCAATGCAAGAATTACATTTAGCGGAGAATGGTTTAATTTCAAGGAATTTTCTCATACCTGACTGCCTTGGGAGTGCTAACAAGTGTATTTTGAGAGGCTCTTCTGATGCATAATCTGTGATTGTTAGCCTGCACTGATTCTCTCCATTCTTGGGAATAACCTAAGGATAAAGGCAGAACCCAAAATGAATGACTTTAATCAAATCATGTTTTCTCATTAGTGAAAGGAGTATAAGCAACAACAACAAAAAAATCTAAACTTATTGGTAGATGATAGTGATGATCATATGCATGATGATGATTAATGGTGATGATGATGATAGCAAATTTGAACTTAGTAAAGCACTAAAAAATATTTGAGAATGTGTAAGGGCATTATATACTGTATACACATATGTGATTGTAAGATTATAATTACATTGTACAACTATAATAATGCAAAGGCCTATATAATGCATATATAATGCATATATTGCATTTTAGAAGAACATACATGCAGTATCTATAGAGATGTGACAAATGGCACACTTTGGCGAAGGAAACAGATGTGAGGAAGAAAGATGTATCTTTTTATAAAGAAAATTCTAAAAGGATATTTGTTTAATACAACACACCAAAAATACCAAATCCATGTATATCTGTAATATCATACAGATGGCTCAGCACACAATTGTTTGTATTACTTACCTCCTCTCCATACTGCATGCCACTAACATAGAGTTGATACTTGAGTTCATGCATTGAGAGAGGGATCCAGATGATTGGTAGCTGACCTTTGACCTCAGTGATCTCACTGGAGAGAACTGGACCACCATGTTCACAAACAGCAGGACAATCAAACATCTGAGAAAAAACCCAAAATAATTATCACTAATAAAAATGAGAACAGGCTTTTTATATATCTGTTAAGATTAATGGCGCCTAAGTGCTAATCAGATCATCATTCATTCTAATTTCACCACATCAGTCACACTTATCACACAAGCTTCTAAATGTGAATCTTAAAAAGAGATTTAATTTAAAGTGAGTGGTTTTTTAATCATATTAATTAAAATCAAGCAATTAAGCAGTCTAAAAAAAGATGATTTCACTTTGCCATTGGGAGGCACAGAAAAGGACAGTTTATAAAGCAAAATGATTTCATACCAATTTCATGGACTCATGTGGCAAGAATGAAGACATGGTTGGCATGGCAACAACAGAAATTATGTAGGAGGCTCCACCCACAAAACCACTGATTCCAATACTCTGGCATGGAGGCACCAGGTTGTTATGATAGCAGACACCATTGATATAGATCTGAAGACAAAAGTGATATTCATAATAAAAAAAGATAAAAAGATTTATGTTACAAAGTGAAACATAAATTGTTACATTACAGTTTAGAAAATATGACAATATATATAGTCCGACCTCTCTTATCCGGCCTCCCCTTATACGGATCTCTCTATTATCCGGACGCATACTTGCCGAGATTTTTTTTTCAAATTCTATCAAGGACGTGAGGAAATGAGATTTCAATCTAAACTCCATCTTTTATGCAAACTCACTTTGATTACGTATATTTTCCAATATAGTCTACCTACAACAACATTATTTTTCATGAAAATATCTCATTCAAATCACCGACAGAACTTAAGAGGGATAATTTTCTATTAAATCAGGGCGCAGCGCAAACATTTCATCACGTTCTCTTTTTGTTTCCCGGGAAAAACCAACGCATGTCTATAGGCCACAATACGGACAGGGCCATCTATCATGTTTGAGCCTACAGTCAGTATAACAATGGCTGACATTGTGAAGCTGCGATACCCGCCACGATGATCTAATTGTAAAACTCAGTTTCATCGAGTCATTCTCTTTCTTTAAAGGTATGCTTGATGTATACCTCAATCATTTTAGCAGGTAAATTATCCAAAAGTTTTGGGCATCGATCGATTTCATTTCCGTAAAAATGCCGCCTATAATTTCCACTGAAACTGCAGTTAATACTGTCTGTACACCCACTACAATAGATAACATGTACCGGTAGCTACCGCCGTTACTTTGGGGTGGTGCAGGCTGCAGCTTCGTGTATTTTATATTGTTTCTCCCAGATCCGGATAAATCCCTTATCCGGATTGGTGCTGGTCCCAATGTGTCCGGATAAGAGAGGTCGGACTGTATATTGAACAATGGTTCATATGGATTTTATCATTTGATATCAACTTTGTGGGCAGAACTATGCTAGCCTTTTTGTTGTATTTGGTAGTAATCTAGTACATTCATACATTTTTTTAACAATAAACTTTCCATCAACTCAATGGTAGTACAAGAGACTTAGAAAAGGGTTTCAGTGAATTTAATTCACAAATTATTAATCAGCAGCATTTGGTGTTATGACACTGGTAGTCTTATAATCTCATAACAATATAACAATGAAAGGTTGCTAAATTTCAATTGAACTTGAAGGTCAAAGAGGCTTTTCTAGAAAAATACAAAATAAACAGAGCCTTGAAAATAACTATAAAATTACTACTTAAAAATTAGTATTCAACTCAATGTGATCATGTACATGCTATGTTCAATTTCTAATACAACTATCATGCTGACATATCCCATGGCAATGAGAAAGTATATCTGAGTGAACTCACATGGTAAGCTTCCACTAAATGTCTGTAGCGTGCTTCAGGTAATTCCCAGTAAAGCTCAACTGTATGAGAGTTGCGTTTCCATCCTTTGATAACAGGTATACACTGCAGCCATTGCCAAAGGCTGGTCTATCAGTACAATAATTCATCAATAAAACAACAGTTCAGTAAAACAAATATTCCAAGAACTTGAATTTTGACAACTCAAACAGACTATGGTCACATCATCCTAAAGAACTAATGAGATTGCTTAATAAAGAGAGGACTGCTGGAAGTCATCTTTATTAAAAAGAAAATAGCCATTTATTTAGCATTAGGAATCAGCAGAAAGAAAAACCATTCCTGATTGCATCTTTAAAAAAAAATATATGATCACATGAGGGAAGGTGTACAACATCATTTTGTTTTTTAAAGACTTACTGGACCATGGGTTTCCTGAAGCTGCTGTTCTTCAAATTCCTCTGTTGCTATAGAAGCAGCATCATTGTCATCATTCTCAGACTCTCCATCTGTTCCTTCTAAAACCCAATATCTCCTGTAAGATGGAAGAAACATACATCATTATAAAATATCACAATAACTAAATATATATTCAAAATTCTTTTCCATATTATGATAAATAAATTAATATTCAATAAATCATAATTACAAAATTACAATTCAATAAAATAGTCATAATTGCAGCCAGCTGGCTGAATACAATTGACCAAAGATCTTACAAAATAATGTTTAGACATTCATTATGTTGTTAATTATTTCAACATTGCAAAACTGTATCAAATGTTGCATACAATGTCATGACAACTGCATATTGTTTTGAGGCTGTAAATGCAATTGCATTTATATAATTCTGATCCCTAGATTTTCAGTCAATACAAGAAAATAAAAGATATGTAAGTAAACCTTACCCTGATGTGAATATCTCACTTGGTAGTGCATGATCACTATGGGATATCGCTCTCAAGATGTGAAGGCCAGATCGTTTTAAGATGATACCTTGGTCAGCTTTCAACACCTAACGTTTATAGCAGAAGAGATTATGATGGTGGTGTACTTCATTATTAGTTACCATATATTTCTTATCTTTGGAATACAATCTGAAATCAAGTTTCAAATTTGTATATCAAGAATTTTAAGAGTACATAAGCCGTGCTATTGTCAGCGTGATTACATTCCAGTATTATACAGTGCTTAAATAGTTCTGATGGAGTAAGCATTAGGTGTGCAGAATTGTTAAAAAACAAATCATAGGCTTTGACAAAAATTTCCACAAGCAAATGAACTTTCACCTACACACCACAGTTATATTACTTCTCTTTATCTTAAAGGACTTCCAGGAACCAACAACCTACCAAGGTGCTTTTATATTCTTCTCATAGTACTTAATAACGGTTGTTTTATGAAATGAAACTGAAGAATTATTTCTGTTCTGTAACATGTTAAAACTTATCAATACATAATTACATGGTAAATGACTTTACAATAGCAGTAAACAAAGGTTGGAAGGGGTTAGTTTTACTGAACAAGTGGAATGCCTCTGGCCGTCTCACCTGCATCACGCGGTTCAATATAGCAGCAGTGCTGACTTTGAATAGTACTCTAACTCGCACAAGATGTTCAGTGATACATGGTTACTCTTATGTCCACTTTTTATGAACTAGACCAATAAACTTACAGAGATTCACCAAAAAACCCCAACATGGCTAAAGTTCATTGACCTTACATGACCTTTGACCTTGATCATGTGACCTGAAACTCAAACAGGATATTCAGTGATACTTGATTACTCTTATGTACAAGTTTCATGAATCAGATCCATAAACTTTCAAAGTTATGATGGTAATTCAACAGATACACCCAATTCGGCCAAAGTTCATTGACCTTTGACCTTGGTCATGTGACCTGAAACGTGCACAGGATGTTCAGTGATACTTGATTACTCTAATGTCCAAGTTTAATGAACTAGACCAATAAACTATCAAAGTTATGATGGTAATTCAACAGATACCCCTGATTCGGCCAAAGTTCATTGACCCTAAATGACCTTTGACCTTAATCATGAGACCTGAAACTTGCACAAAATTTTCAGTGATGCTTGATTACTATTATGTCCAAGTTTCATGAATCAGATCCATAAACTTTCAAAGTTATGATGGGAATTCAACAGATATCCCCAATTCGGCCAAAGTTCATTGACCCTAAATGACCTTTGACCTTGGTCATGTGACGTGAAACTCATGCAGGATGTTCAGTGATACTTGATTAACCTTATGTCCAAGTTTCATGAACTAGGTCCATATATTTTCTAAGTTATGATGACATTTCAAAAACTTAACCACAGGTTAAGATTTCGATGTTGATTCCTCCAACATGGTCTAAGTTCATTGACCCTAAATGATCTTTGACCTTGGTCATGTGACATGAAACTCTAATAGGATGTTCAGTAATACTTGATTAACCTTATGGCCAAGTTTCAAGAACTAGGTCCATATACTTTCTAAGTTATGATGTCATTTCAAAAACTTAACCTCAGGTTAAGATTTGATGTTGACGCCGCCGCCGCCGTCGCCGCCGCCGTCGGAAAAGCGGCGCCTATAGTCTCACTTTGCTTCGCAGGTGAGACAAAAACTACCTTATGTGGAAACCAACAAAAATGTGGCAGTCAATAAATGCCGACTACTACATGGGCTTGTAATATAAAATATACGGTTAACAGTAACAATCAAATGTAATTTAAAAGTCTATGTCAATTGTAAATATTGATTTAATCCCTTTAAGTCCTCAAATCTGATTCCATATGTCACTGACATATGTCTAAAAATGAATGCTTATATTGTCTGTATGAAAGATGAATATATTGAGTCTTACCCTTGTTGTTGACCCGTTTGGCTCCGGGATGGAACCATCTAGGGTGTAATAGATTGTAGTATCTGATTGGCTAGAGGTCAGGTCAATCCGATGTCCCCTCTGAACAACCCCACCAGTACTGTCTACACATGTTGGTGAAGGGGTAGTGGTGAATGTATCTGAAATATGGATAAGATGACAAAAGAAACAGGAATTCAAAATATCAATTTTCTAATTTGGCTTTCAGATATGAATTCAATATAAGAATTATACTTCAAGAATTAAGGTAAGAGTGGGAGCAAACTCCTGATAAATAAATATAATTTTTTTTTCAATATTATTGTTGTTAGAAGATCATGTATCAATTATGTTCAACCGGAGTGTAAAAACAGGAAATCAAAGGCATCTTTTTTTTAATAGATTTGGCAGTGATCATGAAATGGCGTTTTGTGCTTGAAACTTCATATGTAAGGGTGTGGCCTACCTGAATCCCATACCCGGACACATCCTACACTATTCCTGGCTCCCTTAGATCTGACATAGAATGTCCCTGCCTGCTCCCAGGTGTGTGAGTAGCTACCCAATGCCTGCATTGGTCCACTGGTGAAGCCTCCCTCAGACTCTGGAACAAGGGACGATGTCAGGATGCTGCTGGAAGCATTCTCTTCATCTGGAGGAGTTACCATGGTGATGTTGTGAAGCTCTTGACTGCTTACTTCCTTCCATGACCAAACTATTGACTGACCCTGTGAAAAAAATGTGAGAGGGGGAGGGGTCAAGAGTCACAAAATGATTAGAATTCATTTTTTAAAGGAAAAATCCAATACTTAGTGAGCTTGCACCTTAGCAATCACAAGAAAAAAAAATTAATGAAGGACTTTCTAACAACAGTTTCTCTAAAGTTAATATGCAAATTGTCTAATATGGTTTGTAACATGAGCTTTATGCACGTTCATTTGCTTTGAATTTATAATTTGACAAAACAAATTACCATAATATCGGTAACCTTGCTCTCACTGAAATATTCTGTGGAAATCTTGGTTTTGATTGGATGTTGGATAAACCATTAATTTCAAAGCCAGGGTCTATGGTAAAATTCATGCTATAATCATTGAAGGATCACCACTCAACACAAGCCATGTTAAAAAATTTGATGACAAGTTTCCTCTAAGTACTTACTATTGTTAATTTTTTAATATAGAACTCACCTTCTTAACGTTGATTGTTTGCGGATGAAATCCTCGGCTGTTGACTCTAACAATGGTTTGATCTTTAGGCATGCTCACTACAACACTGCTCAAAACAGCTTTGCTACTGTGCTCATACTGAAATGAAAATGATAAACATCTGTGAGTATCAATTTGGGTATCATTTGGGTAAATCTGATATCATTCTAGAGCATGACATGGTTATTATATACATGAAGCAATCGATTCAGAGCCAGTCCCAATCGGGAAGTATGGAAAACTCCAGTTCATTCAGTCAGGTCACAGCCCCAAATCGGGGCCCAAGAAATCTGAGGTGTAGCGGGAGATACCCCCATAATTAACAGAGGTCACCGAGAAGGTCAGGAGGGTCACCATGAAATACCATTCGATGAAGGAGCAGAAGCCGCTCTCTTTCGCACACATCCAAAACACCTCAATATTTGCATCAGAACAACAAACAAATCCAATCAAGGATTGAGATCTACTGAGAAGACCCCATCTAGGTACTGCAATGCCAGTTGCAGACTGAGGAAGGAGAGCTCCAAAAGCATTAGAAATCAGACGAGGCTGAGGGAAGCTGGACATGATGGTGGATCTGTTTTGGAATGTAACACATCATCCATCCAAATACTCAAAGATGTAATCCTCACAGGCAAAATCGAAAGATACGTCATCAAACAAGGAGGGCCCGTTGAAATTTTTACTGAAGAAATCAAAAGACTGCTGGGTGAATCATAACTGTATATAAACTTCATAAAGACTCTCCAAAGACTCTATCTTGCAAGATCTGCATAATTGAAAAACGATAAAGGACTTTTTAAAAAACCCTGCATTATCGTTTGGTTAAAGCCATTTAAATTTAAGACGATTTAACTTTTGAGTACATGGTAGCTGTAAGTATTTCAGTTCATGTTTAGAAATATTGTATGATAAAATAAATGATGAAGTTATATTTGGATATTTGGATTTATATAATTTGGTTCATAGACATGAACATTTTGTTAATATATAAAATAACAGCATGAAGTAAAATTGATAACTATGTATAGTTTGAAAGACACACATCCAATGACTTATAATCCACCTTGATCCTCCTATATTATCCAATTCTGGTCAAGTTGAACTTAAGTCACCCTCCATGACACTCTCGGGTGCCTCTGTCACGTGACATAACAAATTGTATCACACAAGACACCCCAGAATACATGACACAGAATACATTCACCAGCCCAGAAGATCCAGGTAAATTGACTACCACCACTTCATTTCATACTTATACATTTAGTGATATACATATATCTACATTTATTATATGACTGTGCTATTGTTGAACTGTACATACATGTATCTGTTATTCCTTGTGTACTGTTCATATGTTTTATCTTATTTTGTTTATCTGTTATAGTGCCCATGAAGCAGGTTTGAAGCTGAAAGCTTGTCAAAATATATTTGTGGTCTACATCAGCAATACCATCTGTTTTGTATTTTCTAATTTTGTCTATGTAGTACATATATATATTTATAAAAATCTAAAAAGTGCCTGAAATAATAATAATAATACAGACAGAAGATAATCTGAATTCAAAATACTGAATATGCAAGACGGAGAACATATTTTTGCAGCGAGTTTTTTGTTATATTTTTATACAGGTGGCTGCACGGTATGGTTGGTAGTTGATTCAGTTCTATACTTGGCAGACTGTTATGTTTCCCAAATGCCATCAGGAGGGAAGAATCTTCCAGTGACAGAACAGTGGTTAGAAAAGTGCAGACTTAAGCTGGCCCAGTTAGCTGCTCTTGTGCATTCTTCCATGGACAAAAAAAGGAGCAGAGCAAGCGTACCCTATTTTCCTTCATGCGAGAAATGAATAACGTAAGGGCTATCTCAAAGAGAATAAGAAAAGTGGACGGAAACCTCAATGGGTGATCCACGAGGACTCTATCATATACTGGGCGACAGGTTATACAAGTCGCAGGAGTCGTCAATCCCTGCGGATAGACGCTGACGTTGTGTGGCGTGACATTCAAGGCATGTGCGAGAGCTGTTAGACACGCTTCTGGTTAATTTCCCACGTGTTTGCATTGTTTGTTCAGAAATACTACCTCGCATTAATTTCATGGTTTCTCCTTACAAAAAGAAATGAGAATTGATGGGGTAAGACAGGCTGCGAAAAACAAGGAAATGTTTGGTGTCTTACGCATGGAGGCTGGTCAATTAAGCACTCGGAGATAAGTCACATTAGGCGGGTTCTATTCAGGTCGGAGAGTAACCATTTGTCGCCCGCTGGTATAAGGGTGTTCATCGACAGCATCTCCTCAGCACTGCGGAATTTGTTGAGTGGTAAATTCTATAGGTATGTTTTTTCATTGGCAAGT
Organism: Lytechinus variegatus; assembly: GCF_018143015.1. NCBI lineage: Eukaryota > Metazoa > Echinodermata > Echinoidea > Temnopleuroida > Toxopneustidae > Lytechinus > Lytechinus variegatus. The sequence continues at coordinate 25,932,829 of NC_054742.1, forward strand.
GGACGGAAACCTCAATGGGTGATCATAGAGGTTCAAGGCCTCAAATTGCATCAGGTGGAACAGTACATCTGAGGTCCAGTATTTGATTCAGCATCCTACGTTCTGATCCATGTCGGAACTAATGACATTGAGTCTTTACCTAAGAGAGAGTTACTATGCAGAATAGATGAGGTACTCCGGCGAGTGATGTTCCTTCTACCTTCCTTTATCGTGATACGGTCGTGTATCTTACCACAGGTAACTTATGCACAATTTGGCCCCAAGGAACAGCCCGCAATCGACAGGATAAGGAGGGCTGCGAACAGATATACCAGGTCAACTTGCTGCCATTTAATACGGTTCATGGTCGAACATGAGCAGATCACATATGACAACCAACTGGAGTTCATCTGTCGGAGTTGGGCTTGGCTGTTTTCCTTGAAAGCCTACGTGTTGTCAATAGGGACATTATCTTGCCATGGATGTGTTGAGATGTGCAGGTTCCCACACATGTTTATTTATGGAAAAAACATAAAGTAGTTTGCATCCTGTTCTAGCTTGGTTTCTGTATGCCATACATGTCTTTGTTTTATTTTCTCTCTTGATGTTGTAACTGTGGTAGTTTTTGTCAACTTTCTTTGTAACATTTTTTTCATTCACATTCTAATCTGCATGCAATTTTCGTGCAAACATACATGTAAGATGGTTTTTCTGAAGATATAATTCAGCTGGTAGTTATTTAGCATTTTGCTTCTCAGTATCAATTACCTGGCAGGTATTAATCCTTTGATTTTTATCTTGTAGGTTATTTCATAATTATTATGGAAGCATGCTCAGCCGAATTAATTTGACATATCAGGGGTAATGTGAATTACAGGGATAAGTCAGATGCAGTGATCTGTAATACATGTAGGTATTGCATCATAACTTTCACTCGTTGTTGCCACAATTCTTGAAGGACAACCAATTTTTAAGGTTACAGCACAGTAAAAGAAAAGAGATGGGCAGGATAGGCCTACATTATTCAACCAGTTTACCATTTATCATGTTAAGTTGTAAATGGACAATCTTTACTGGATATGGAATTCGATTAAGAGGGGCAGCTGAATGACATGACGCTCATGTGTGTTAGGTGTTTACTGCAAAAGGGTGTTGTTTGGGGGAAACAGGCACATTAAGGAGCAGTTTGGTTGACAGATTCAGGGCTAGTCAAGGGTGTTATTACATTTTGGCTGTTTTGGCAGTTGTTCATTTGATTTCCTGGTTATCGTCTGGTTTGCAGGTGGTTTTTGGACCAGTCACCTTTTCACCCAGTGGTTATACAGGGAGTTGTAATTTGATCACGGACGGCGTTAACCTATGCCTGAGAATGTCTGTGTTGACTAGAAGTTTTCCTGGGTTTCGGGTTTTAACGCTGGTGGTCTCCTTATGGTTAAGCTAGGTGCCAAATTTGTACCCGGGTAATTATTTAATGAAGGTCATGTACACCAAAATGTTATAAATTGAAGTGGACATTAATGATATGTAGCAAATGTTTAAGGTTGAAATACTTGCACATACAAAAATTATATTGGTAACCAAAGTTAATCATTTGTTGACGATATCTATGAAATATTAAATCCACAATCAAACGGCAAATATACATTGTGGTATTATATGTCAGGTACAGATGAAATCATACAGGAATATCACTTCATACCATGTCTGCTTTAATAAGACCTTGATAAATTAATGTCATCTAAGATATAAGTGAGTTTTTTTTACACTAACATGATGACAATAGACAATTTGTTATACCTACCATGAATTTTTCTCCTTTGTTCGAGAAAGCTTTGCTATAATAATGGAAGACTCCTGGATTTGTGAACAATAAGGCACAGCATCTCCTAAACAAAAATAATTAAATAAACCAAAGAGTAAGGATTATACTTTGATACTATTATGAAAGTTAATCTTTGTAGGGAAAAGAAATAAATAAATATAGCTTTTGTCTCAACACGCCAGAAAATTTACCTCATGGCAATTAAGGAAAGTCGTAAATAAAAAGTGTGGTGAGAATGAAACTGAATTTCTTATTACCCTAACAACATCTTTAAACACTTTATAAATCAGATCAGGAGAAGCTTCTATCATGCATCTTAAAACAAATAAACCACATTCTAAATATTTAATATTTAACTACTCATCTTAACTTCAATAATAAAAAACAACACTGCAATTTTTTAAACATTTATAGGATATTATTATCATCATCATCGCCATCAATTTTCAATATACATATTATGATATATGAGGTGCATATCAGTCAGTACAAATAAGGACAGATGAGGGGGCATAGTTACTTTTACCCCCACCAATAATTACTTCACGGAAAAGTTCAAATTTCATATTAAAATACCGGGTATCAGAATACACTCAAATGAAATCAATTACCTTGGTGAAACCGAATCCTGAGTATATTTCTGGAGCTCAAATACTTCCTGAGTACTGCTTACACTGACCAACTTGTGCTTCCTTAACAATGGCCACACCCAGGCAACACAGTCACCTGACCTGACTGATACAGGGTCAGGGGTCAATGCATTCTTGGAAGCGATGACCTGGTGCACCTACAAAGGTCAAAGTTCAAATTGTGATATGATGGTTGAAACGTTGGGATTCATAATAGCTGTCAATCAAACACTGATATGTAAGCCAAAATGGTCAGGCCAAGTCAGGGATATTTCTTTTCAAATACCTATTACTGACAATAGAGATCGGATAGTTCTATTCTTTTGAAAGTGATCTGTATCCTGAAAGGAAAAAAGATATTACATCGACTGACATTAAGAACAGAAAGTAATTTTGGCTAATCCTAACCTGGCTGCTCTAGCATTTCTATTAGAACTAACATATAAAATAGGACATTCCCAGTGAATCAAGTATGATAGAATGATTGATAGAATGATTTGATTCATATAAAAAAATAAGTTTTAAAAGTATAAAGTGTAACACTATGGTCAGTTACCCTGTAAATATTCAATAAGACTCTCTGATATTGTCTTTTGATGCCTACCTTAGGTTGAGGAACTGTCATAATTGCTCCATATAGATTTGGCAAACCAGCACTGCATTAGACAGAAATAGAAATGGAATATGACCTCACATTAATAAAGTAATTCAATTAAAGTAATGGTAAACAAAAACAAACGTCATCCACTTTTCAAATGACAAAAACTATGAATTTATTTTAAGTTGGTGAATTTCAAGGCTATGAATGAAATTCAATTAAAGCTGTAAAATAAAATGCTGCACCGCCAAAAAGTATCAGTATTCAAAGACTCTATACATTTCTATTTAAATACTCTCCATTGATTTATTTACCTTGTGGATGCATATATCCAGGAATACTTGAAGTAAAGGTTACATGTAGTTTATCTTTTTTGTCTTGTGGCAACATGAAAATAGACCTAAAAAGCATCATCTCACCTGTGATAATATACAACACCTTCTCTCTCAAAGCAAGTGTAAAAAGCACCAGGACTTTCTACTGGAAGTCCACTGCAGAAACCAGATGTTATGGGTTCACCTTGCTGAGATACCTAATCAAACATATCACAAATAAAAAAAAAACTGTTATGACAATACAGATATACTAACATCACTTGGAGTACATCCTCCCTCAAATTGTAATGTACATGTAGGTTTTAACCAGTCTTACCTAATGATAGAGAATAGTGTACGTACATAGATCAACATTCATCACACATGGTCTCCTGGTGAATAGAGAGGAGATGGGATTTGTTACCAGTCTTACCTCAATGATGTTGCGTAACATATGTACACCATTCCATATCCACCATACAAATATTCCTGGATGAATAGAAAGGAGATGAGGTTTGCAACCAGTCTTCCCTAAATGATATTGTGTTGTGTATGTACACCCTACACAATCTCTAGGGTGAATACAGAGGATATGAGTTTTGTAACCTTTCTTACCTGAATGATATTGTGTTGTGTATGTACACCCCACACAATCTCTAGGGTGAATACAGAGGATATGAGTTTTGTAACCTTTCTTACCTGAATGATATTATGTGGTGTATGTACACCATTCCATATCCACCAAACACGATCTCCAGGGTGAATAGACAGGAGATGAGGTTCGTAACCCGTCTTTGTGATCTTGATGGTGTGATCCTTTAAATTGAAAAGAGACAAAAAGAAAATTATAAGTCGCAACTGGTAAAATTTTAGACAGATTAAAAAACAGGGGAGCATTTCATGAGAGGACTTGTCAGACGTTTTATCCGACAAGTACTATGGTAACAGTGCCTCTCAGCCAATCATAATCAAGGAAAGTTGTCAGATCTGACGTGTCGTGCAAAAATGTCGATGAAACGCTCCCCTGACCTCACTTTGTTACTGAAGAGGACCCCACCACTCATACATTGTTTTTGTATCCAAAAAGGAAAAAAATGCACAAGGGCCAACTAAAGTGATGACTTACTTTGACAGCAGCATTGACGATGACGGAGCAACAGCCAACCGACATGGGTGCATCGGACACCCTGTAGTGGTAAACACCCATTGAGGTGAGATTGGTGGTAGCCACGCCCAGTTTGGTGATCTGGAGTCCATGATCATCACTCAAGTATTTAAAACGGTCTGTGTGGAAGAGAAAGTGAGATAGAAGGGTGTATTACCTTGGCTTCATGATATATATCACTATCAATGTCTTCATGGAGACATTCAAACTTTTGCAATATCATAATTTCTATGACATCCTGTTCTAGTTTTTAACGTGAGGCAAATAGTCTTAAGGTCAAGCACAAACACAAATACAAAATCGAACTTGATATTGACTCTTAAAGCACAAAACTACAAAAAAAAATATGCATGTTTCATTCTCATTATCAACTATGTTTCCTCTTCAACTAAAGTATTTCTTTATAAAACATTTAAATAATTAGTCATACATTTTTATAAAAATGTTAAAATGTTGTGCCAAGCATGTAAAATATATCATAAGCTTACCGGAGTGATGCGTAACCTGTCATTAATTCATGAAAAATGAGTCTAAAATGATGAATTAATCTTGTAAAAATAAGTTGTAATTAAAATGTGACCTTGAAACAGGAAATGAAGGTGATTACATGTCTGACATTCATCATTGAAAACAAAAGTTATTCAAGAACATGGGTATAAAAAAGGGGATGAAAACATGAAGAGTGTGAATTTTGAGCCAATCTAATCATAATCAATAACAAGACAGACATGCATTTACTTACTGTTACATTCATCCATTTGGTTGTTCTTTGAAGAGGTGACACAGCTTTCAACCTGCATGAAAATAAACTAATAAAAATAAGGATTGGGAAACTGGCAAATATCCTTCTAACAAAACATAAAAATTGTATATTTATAGTCATTATTGAAAATGCAGGTTTCATACATTTACCAGATTCAATAATCTTAATGCGCTGACTCTAGGGAAGAAAAAAAAAATGAGTGGAACATTGCATGTTAGCTAGAAAGAAATTCAAAGGTAAACATAAAAAAGATCAAAATTGAACATTGGTAGTGTTTTGCTTCAATAATGTGGTCTAAAATTTAATAAATTTCATTCCATATATGGTTCAACATTTACATGGCTCCAGTTTGACAAAAATATTGACAAAAGTCTGTCAGACTCATAAACACTGTACTGTTGATGGAGGTCATGTTATAACTCGCTCATTACCATATACCCTTTTTTTTTTTAATTATCCCTTCATCCCATAACATGATCAACTATGTTACCTGTGTGATTGATAAGCTAGTATCTAAGTGGCTTGGATCCCAGTTCCATCGGATTCTATCTCCTACACTCGCAACACATAGGTCTGAAAGAAATGTAAAAATAAAAAGCATGAGTCATCTAATCAATATTTCTAAATCAATTACTTTTGCTATTACAAATCAATAGAAATCTTGTTGACATCTTTTTTGCAATATAGGAAAGCAAATTCATGAATTATTATATTTCTTTATAAACAAAAACATTTGGGGTAGGTGTAAGAGCAAAGTTGACTCAGTCGTTAACGCGTCTGCCCATCGAACCAAAGATCGTCGGTTCGAGTCTACCCCAGGCGTACGACTGAAGCAAGTGCGTTATGTGTAAACATTTCTCCCATGTTTCATAGATGCAGGCTATGTTTAAGTGGAAAAATACTCCGTCCCTCGGATAGGACGTTAAATGGAGGCCCCGAGTAGAGGAGAGTCACCACCTTTGCATGTTAAGACCCCACTGCACTATTCAAATAAGAGTGGGGGAAACCCTAGTGTAGTGGTCTACCTGCGTTTCCCCAACAAGTTATATCGTGAGGAGAGACCTGCAGGTCACAGTTCTGTGTGTGCGCCCTTCTAGGCGACCCGAATTGGCTGGCTCCTCCAAATTTGCGCCTTTGAATGTCTTTGACAGATATATGGCACGATACAATGCTGTGCATCATCATCATAAAACATCATTATATCAAGCTTGAACTAAAATACTTTGTTGAAAATCATGAATCTTACCAGGGTAGAAACCTTCATCTGTCACTTCAATGTGATGCTCCTTTGGCTTGGGTTTGACGACAATCACACCAACATACTCTCTCACATCATCGTAGTTATTATCACAGTAATAAAATATTCCAGGCTTGTTGAAAACATGTGAGAGAGTTCCACTTCGGCTGCAAAAACAAATTAATCAAATGAATATGCGGAACAGAATGAGAAACTTGTAGTGTGATCCTAACACCATGTCATTTAATGGTGCACATTAAGGGAGGAGCAACTTTGTTTTCAAAGTACCACTCAGAATTTCACAAGAGTGCCAAGTATGGCGGAAAAGCTAAACTGATCTCTATCAATATTCATTTTGGAAAAGTGTTTTGAATATTGCATGGATATGTTTGAATATCGCAAAAACGATATATTTTTTTTTAATTTCACAACATTCTTCTTTCATATTAAAGGACCTAACGCATTCATTACATTTTTATCACCTCAGAAATTGAAATCACTTTATCAAAGCACCACATATCTGCTGTTTAACAAAATAATGTTGGAAAGTGTATTACCAGATTCCTGAAGGAACTCTTTGGAAAGAAGGGGAAAAAATAACAAGGACATGGTTAAATAAAATCTTTCATTAATGATAAGTTACAAGCTACTCTTATAGGGTTTGTAATCATGGCATTTGATTGGCTGTGAGCAAAATTGCCCTGGAAAGATTCAAATGATAAAATGTTTTATGAAAAAGGATCTCACCTTGGAGCACCGCTTGTGAAACCTCCTCTCAGGGTTACAGGAAAGCTATTTGTGACGTTGTGGCCAGTTGGCATTTCAACCTCAATTATCTTGTGCTTCTTCTGACACTGAAAATTTCATCAAAAAGGAGAGTTTTGATAAGTTAATAAAGCATTGTAATATTTTCTTCCAAAACAGTATTTATATACAAGAGAGACTGAATTGCCACCACTAGCATGAATAGAGTTGGTTGAATTGAAATGTATGATGTATTGGTTAATGGATATTTACAGCATTTTCGATCGAGTACATCAAGCTGAGGTAATGAAAGTAATTTACAAACCAGCTTTCCCCCTTCAGGGTGCAACACGATGTTCCCTACAATTAGGTGTTATGTTGTGCACATGTAATCTATCTGGAAGGCACAAAGTGATTCAGAGGTCCCAGGTTTGAGTCTTGGGTAATAGATGAAGACATTGAATGTCACTTCGAAGACGTATCTAATAATCTCGGATAATTGTCTAGTGTGAAAACCTAAATACAAGTATCGGTCTACATATTCAGTATTGACCATACATACCTTCTATGCTGACATGATCAATCGAGGATACTATCTAACAGCAAAAGACTCTTCAGTCATTTATTGAAAAATCAAAATGCAAATTAAACACAACAATAATCATACTATGACAACAGAATTACCATGACAATTTATAACCAATGATTTAACTATCAATGTAAATAAAAAAATAGTGAACCACTGGATATTGATAGATACTAATGTACACAAAGCCATCTATGGTAATCCGCTTGAGTGGTCACTAGAGGTGGCTGCTTAAGAAATGTGGCAACTGCCACAGCATACCTACCTTGAACCTATCCCAGTTCCACCAGACCCTATCCCCTTCCTGGACTGTCAGTAGGGAAGGACTGAATCTCTTGTCTGTTACATCAATAGAATGATGACGTTGGGTCTCCTGTACCTCAACTACACACAGGTGAGACTGCTCCTCTCCTTCGGTCTCTGCTAGGAAGTAGTAGAGTCCAGGTTCCCTGTAGCAAGTAAAATGAAATAATTTAAAATTCATATATACATGGACCACACACTTGTTTTATACATGAGTGATGTAGATCTATTCTCACAAACAAGGACCTGTTTCCGAGTTACATAATTGATTGAGAAAGAGTAGGGGAAGGCGGGGTAAGTTGTGACAGTTTTTGCTTTTTGCATGTAAGAATTGATATGATTAATAATCTTGTCGAAATAAGTACCTTGCCTTGAAATTTAATTCTTCTGAAATATTTTCCACCTATATATAACTTTCTATCCCCACACTGAAAGTCATCGTGACCTTTGAAAAAAACGATGTCAAATGGCTCAACTTGCCCCATATATGGGGTAAGTTTGAGCCACCTTCTGGGGTAAGTTGAGCCACAAAAACTACGTACAAAATGTATGAGGGGAGAACCAGCATGTCAATTTTTTGTTTAAAGTCTTTTCACTTGCTAATTCTCTATAAATACTAACATCCTTTAAAAGGAAAAGAGCAGTCATGTAAATTTGCTCCTTTCAGCCAGCATTTCAATCGATTTTTATGGTTTGTTTGTTTTTAAGATACATTACCATAGGAATTACCATGGCTCAACTTGCCCCATGCTGTTTGGCTCAACTTACCCCAGTCCGAACTTAGTGCGATAATTTTGTATCCACACATTTATTATGCATCCATCATATAAAAGACTATGACAAGAATGAAGATCCATACCTGGACTAATAATGTTGTTATCATGTCTTTATTATATTTAAAGACGTGTGTGTTTATAAAGCACTTATCTATTTCACACTCTTTTTTACTTTTTTGGCTGAAATTCATATTTTTCCCTCTAAAAAACTACTTTTTGTTTCAAAGTTGGAAACAATGTGGTGGGGTTAGGGGTTATGCTATGGGTTATCAATACATGACACCACCACAATGTCTGACTCATTCATTATTGGCCTGGGGCTGGTGGCTCAACTTGCCCCTATGCTCAACTTACCCCGCCTTCCCCTACATGGTATAATTTAATTTATCATTCAGATTAAGGACGTTCCATGGTGATGTTTGTGCAAGTCCCAAACTGCGCATATTTTATTTCACAATAAGTGACAGGCATCAGCTGAATATTCCAGCTGAAAATAATCTATGGACCAATTTTTTAACACCTCCACCATTTCAGAATACTTTACTCTGCAGTGCTGTGAAGTATGACAAATTTGACCCCCAGTTTGATTAAATAGGATAGTGGTGCAGAATTTTCCTTTATGTAGATACAAGCCTTTTGACGCATTTTTGTGTTTTTAAAAGCAAATTTGCTCCAAAAAGTGCAGATAGTTTGAAAACAAGCACATGAACCCCCAATTTTTAATATTCACACCTCTTTAGTACATCTTTCTCTGCAGCCATGCAAAATCTGGTGAAAACTACATGGGTTTTAAATAAAGTGCAGCAATGATAAAAATGCAAAATCATTTTTATTGCGTATTTCTTGAGACCTTTGAATCAAACACATGAACCCATGTTGATTTTTGCACATTTGATTTACTTAAAGGACAAGTCCACCCCAACAAAAAATTGATTTGATTAAAAAGAGAAAAATCCAACAAGCATAACACTGAAAATTTCATCAAAATCGGATGTAAAATAAGAAAGTTATGACATTTTAAAGTTTCGCATAATTTTACAAAACAGTTATATGCACATCCTGGTTGATATGCAAACGAGGAGACTGATGACGTCATTCACTCACTATTTCTTTTGTATTTTATTATATGAGTATGAATTATTCTAATTTTCTCCTCATTGTCAAGTGAAACAGTGATTGATTCCTCAGTGAACATGTGTTATTAGCATTGCTTAATACTATATGATTCAGTCAAGTCGGTCCCTATGGTCATATCTTTAAACAAGTGGAATGCCTCTGGCCGTCTCACCTGCATCACGCGGTTCAATATAGCAGCAATGCTGACTTTGAATACTACTCTAACTCGCACAAGATGTTCAGTGATACATGGTTACTCTTATGTCCACTTTTTATGAACTAGACCAATAAACTTACAGAGATATGATGGTTATTCACCAAAAAACCCCAACATGGCCAAAGTTCATTGACCTTACATGACCTTTGACCATGATCATGTGACCTGAAACTCAAACAGGATATTCAGTGATACTTGATTACTCTTATGTACAAGTTTCATGAATCAGATCCATAAACTTTCAAAGTTATGATGGTAATTCAACAGATACACCCAATTCGGCCAAAGTTCATTGACCTTTGACCTTGGTCATGTGACCTGAAACGTGCACAGGATGTTCAGTGATACTTGATTACTCTAATGTCCAAGTTTAATGAACTAGCCCAATAAACTTCCAAAGTTATGATGGTAATTCAACAGATACCCCCGATTCGGCCAAAGTTCATTGACCCTAATGACCTTTGACCTTAATCATGAGACCTGAAACTTGCACAAAATTTTCAGTGATGCTTGATTACTATTATGTCCAAGTTTCATGAATCAGATCCATAAACTTTCAAAGTTATGATGGGAATTCAACAGATATCCCCAATTCGGCCAAAGTTCATTGACCCTAAATGACCTTTGACCTTGGTCATGTGACGTGAAACTCATGCAGGATGTTAAGTGATACTTGATTAACCTTATGTCCAAGTTTCATGAACTAGGTCCATATATTTTCTAAGTTATGATGACATTTCAAAAACTTAACCACAGGTTAAGATTTCGATGTTGATTCCTCCAACATGGTCTAAGTTCATTGACCCTAAATGACCTTTGACCTTGGTCATGTGACATGAAACTCTAATAGGATGTTCAGTAATACTTGATTAACCTTATGGCCAAGTTTCATGAACTAGGTCCATATACTTTCTAAGTTATGATGTCATTTCAAAAACTTAACCTCAGGTTAAGATTTGATGTTGACGCCGCCGCCGCCGCCGCCGCCGCCGTCGGAAAAGCGGCGCCTATAGTCTCACTTTGCTTCGCAGGTGAGACAAAAATGAAATATTGTCTAATTCAAACAATAAAAAACAAAAGAAATAGAGAGCGATGGACATCATTGACCAAACTCATTTGCTCACTGAGTTGTGCATATCACTGTTTTGTGAAAAATAAGTGAAACTTTAAAATGCCATAACTTTCTTATTTTACATCCGATTTTGATGAAATTTTCAGTATTATGCTAGATTGATTTTTCTCTATTTATTCAAATCAACATTTTGCTGGGGTGGACTTGACCTTTAAACTAAAGTGACTCTGTGCAAAATCTTTTGAAAATGACATGGACTTCATTTTATCTGTGGGCCATCCTTAACAGGATGTTTGAAGCAAATGAATAAGAAGCGCCTTTCAATAGAAAAGTTCATTTTCAATTTCATAACCTATAGTACTTATCATTGGAACCTCTTAGCCAATTGAATCATGAATTATGTGGTACTTCTATAGAATCCCGGCAGGACAATATAGTTCTGATTTCTTCCTCCCCCTTCCCTCTCCTTTTCCCCTCTCCTCCTCCTTATACTTGTTCTTCTAGTACAAATGTAGAACTCATTGAATAATTTTGCACATAGTTTTTTTTAGGGGAAGGGTGTTGGCAGTGCTATATTAAAACATGTATTTTTAATTGTATAATGTGTGACTTTTTCTTTTCTGGGGGGTACATATCAAGTTGCTTACTTGAAATCATGTTTGTACCAGCCTGTTTGAGATGGGATGGTACTTCCAATGTCTGTCCTGATCCAGCTAAAGTGTTTGGTACATAGCTTCACCTCAACAAGGGTGCAGGAGATTGCCCAATGCCATCTGACACTGGTCCCTTCACGGACACTCAGCTGGGGCTTGCTGAAACCACTCTCTCTGATCTGCAGACATTATATTTAATAAAGAAGGTAACAACAATGGAAATAATGATAATGATCCTTATATCATCATCACTTTCATTAATATCATCATTATCATTACAATTACCATCATAATCATTGTCATGATCACTATCATCATCATCAACATCAGCGGCAGATGATTACTCTTGATATTTAATCATTTCAATGATAATAAAGAAACAATGACACTAATAGCCTGTCTTAACAAGGAAATTTAATAATATGGCTTCTATCATACAGTATATATTGTATTCTCTAATTGCCATTACTGCCGTAGCATTTCATCACGTTCAACAGATCATTTCACCAATATGAACATGATTATTCATGAATTTTGAGAATAAGTGGAATGCCTCTGGCACTCTCACCTGCATTACGCGATTCAATATAGCAGCAGTGCTGACTTTGAAAATGACTATTGAATAATAATTCACAAAAAGCACCAATCATATGATAATAAAACACTATATTTTGACTTTGATCATGTGACCTAAGACTCATACAAAACAATAACACATACTTGATTATTATTTCGTCCTTGTTTCATGAAATAGATCCATAAATTTTCAAAGTTATGATGGCAATTCAACAATTACACCCAACATGACTAAAGTTTGTTGACCCTAAATGACCTTTGACCTCAGTAATGTGACCCAAAACTTAGGTAGGATGTTTAGTGATAAACCATTACCTTTATGTCCAAGATTCATGAACTAGATCCATAAACGTTCAACGTTATGACAAAATTTCAAAAACTTAACCTTGGTTAAGGTTTCAATGTTGATTCCCCCAACATGGTCTAAATCCATTGACCCTAAATGACCTTTGACCTAGGTAATGTGATCTGTAACTCAAGCAGGGTGTTCAGTAATACTCGATTACACGTATGTCCAAGTTTCACGAACTAGGTCCAAACACTTTCTAATTCATGATGCCATTTCAAAAGCTTAACCTTGGTTAAGATTTCATGTTGACAAAGCCGCTACCACCGCCGTCAGAAAGGGCGCCTATCAGTCTCGCTCTGCTATGCAGGTTAGAAAAAAATGAGATGATACCACCAACATTCGAGCTCACCTTCCATATTCTGTTGCCTGCTGGAACCATGTGAATCTTGTGTAATTCTTAAGTGAATTACATGACTCAGTAGTCATCAAGTTAATAGGAAAGGGTCTGAATCATATATAAAACAATGGTAACACAACTATCTCCCGTAGTTTTAATGTTTGGGTCATTCAGTCCAGCCGAAAGACTCAACAACATTGCCTGATGCATTTCAGAATGAAAGAAACATTTATGAAAACTTCCATTGACACTGACCTCAACTTTTTGGAGAGATTTAGATCTGACAGTCACTGTAAGTAAGTTTGCTTGTTGATCACTGTATCCCTCACTACAGGAAAAAGGGTGAAACAAGATAAATGTTATGATAGAAACTGCATAGATTAAAAAGATTAATTATTAATATGAGGCACTTTAATTGGTGCACTCAAAACGTATAATGTGGTCTGGATGTGCATTCTTAGAGCATATTGAATTAAGTGCCGAAATCTGATAAATTCTCAATTCAATATGTACGATCTGGATGTATAATGTACCGGATTGCACAGATTAATGAATAATCTATCATTCAAGCCAATAATGGCTATTTTGCATGGCTTTAATGTATGAGATACTAGAAATATTCCACTCATTAGGGACAATATCGGCATTCACCTATGATTTGTACAATATTGACACTTACTCATGGAATATTTCTAGTATCTCATTCTGTGTCATCCAATAAATTATCAATATATTTTTATTATCAGTCAGTGCTTTTATTAAATCAAACTTAAATCATAACACAGAAAAGTATAACATATTATCAATCTTAGAAAACAATGTTTATACATAACTTTTTCGAGTCAAGTCCTAAATGGTCGGTAATTCAGACAGATATATCAGGACATTATAACTAACAAAGAATCATTTTACATTTGATGTTTCTTCATATAATAACTAAGTATAATAGAGTTAGTTTGAAACAGGTACTAACCTAATAAATGAGTAGGTGCCTTCCAAGTTGAACTGAACCTGGAAGTATCCGCTACTACTTGGCTCTCCACTGAAGAATCCTCCATTGACGGCCATAAGTTTTCCATCATCAGATACAACCTATATTAATGGTACAGAAAATATAGACAAATCAAAGAGAATCACTGTCAAAATAAGATAGATAGTACATTGAATAATTACACAAAAAGAGAGAAAAGACTAAAAATGAACAACATGAGAAAAAAATCAGAGCAAAGACCAAATAGAGAATATCTTACAATATTATTGCTCTTGTACAGAGCAAACTGATATCTTACCATATTATTGCTCTAGTACAGAGCAAACTGAGGATATCTTACCATATTATTGCTCTACTACAGAGCAAACTGAGGATATCTTACCATATTATTGCTCTAGTACAGAGCAAACTGATGATATCTTACCATATTATTGCTCTAGTACAGAGCAAACTGAGGATATCTTACCATATTATTGCTCTACTACAGAGCAAACTGAGAATATCTTACCATATCATTCCTCTAGTAAAGAGCAAACTGAAGATATTACTCTAGAAAAGAACTGAGAATATCTTACCCTATTATTGCTCTAGTACAGAACCAACTGAGAATATTGTACTATACTATTGCTCTAGTTCAGAGCAAACTGAAGATGTCTTACCATATTATTGCTCTAGTGCAGAGCAAACTGATGATATCTTACCATATCACTGCTCTAGTTCAGAGCAAACTGAGAATATCTTACCATATTATTGCTCTAGTACAGAGCAAACTGAGAATATCTTACCATATCATTCCTCTATTAAAGAGCAAACTGAAGATATTACTCTAGAAAAGAACTGAGAATATTGTACCTTATTATTGCTCTAGTACGGAGAAAACTGAGGATATCTTACAATATTATTGCTCTAGTTCAGAGCAAACTGAGGATATCTTACCATATTATTGCTCTACTACAGAGCAAACTGAGAATATCTTACCATATTATTGCTCTACTACAGAGCAAACTGAGAATATCTTACCATATTATTGCTCTACTACAGAGCAAACTGAGAATATCTTACCATATCATTTCTCTATTAAAGAGCAAACTGAAGATATTACTCTTGAAAAGAACTGAGAATATCTTACCATATTATTGCTCTAGTTCAGAGCAAACTGATATCTTACCATAATATTGCTCTAGTACAGAGCAAACTGAGAATATCTTACCATATTATTGCTCTAGTACAGAGCAAACTGATGATATCTTACCATAATATTGCTCTAGTACAGAGCAAACTGATGATATAATAATAATAATAATAATAATAGGTCCATTTATATAGCGCAGCTACTATGTGCATTTACTCTACTGCGCTTTGATAATTGGTATCATATTATTACCCCGGCTGTAGCTGAGCCGCCATATTAATAGGCGCTAAAGCGTTCAAGGAATGTCTTACAATATTATTGCTCTAGTACAGAGCAAACTGAAAATACCTTACCGTATTATTGCTCTAGTAAAGAGCTAACTGAAGATATTACTCTAGTAAATAAAAATGAGAATATCTTACCATATTATTACTCTAGTACAGAGTAAACTGAGAATATCTTATCATATCATTGATATAGTAGAGTAAACTTAGGACATCTTACCATATCACTGCTTTAGTACAGAGCAAACTGAAGATATCTTACCATATTATTGCTCTAGTACAGAGCAAACTGATGATATCTTACCATATTATTGCTCTAGTTCAGAGCAAACTGAGAATATCTTACCATATTATTGCTCTACTACAGAGCAAACTGAGAATATCTTACCATATCATTCCTCTAGTAAAGAGCAAACTGAAGATATTACTCTAGAAAAGAACTGAGAATATCTTACCCTATTATTGCTCTAGTACAGAACCAACTGAGAATATTGTACTATATTATTGCTCTAGTTCAGAGCAAACTGAAGATGTCTTACCATATTATTGCTCTAGTACAGAGCAAACTGAAGATATCTTACCATATATTGCTCTAGTGCAGAGCAAACTGATGATATCTTACCATATTATTGCTCTAGTTCAGAGCAAACTGAGAATATCTTACCATATTATTGCTCTAGTACAGAGCAAACTGAGAATATCTTACCATATCATTTCTCTATTAAAGAGCAAACTGAAGATATTACTCTAGAAAAGAACTGAGAATATTGTACCTTATTATTGCTCTAGTACGGAGAAAACTGAGGATATCTTACCATATTATTGCTCTAGTTCAGAGCAAACTGAGAATATCTTACCATATTATTGCTCTACTACAGAGCAAACTGAGAATATCTTACCATATTATTGCTCTACTACAGAGCAAACTGAGAATATCTTACCATATTATTGCTCTACTACAGAGCAAACTGAGAATATCTTACCATATCATTTCTCTATTAAAGAGCAAACTGAAGATATTACTCTTGAAAAGAACTGAGAATATCTTACCATATTATTGCTCTAGTTCAGAGCAAACTGATATCTTACCATAATATTGCTCTAGTACAGAGCAAACTGAGAATATCTTACCATATTATTGCTCTAGTACAGAGCAAACTGATGATATCTTACCATAATATTGCTCTAGTACAGAGCAAACTGAGAATATCTTACCATACTATTGCTCTAGTACATAGCAAACTGAGAATATCTTACCATATTATTGCTCTAGTACAGAGAAAACTGAGAATATCTTACCATATTATTGCTCTAGTACAGAGCAAACTGATGATATCTTACCATACTATTGCTCTAGTACATAGCAAACTGAGAATATCTTACCATATTATTGCTCTAGTACAGAGCAAACTGAGAATATCTTATCATATCATTGATATAGTAGAGTAAACTTAGGACATCTTACCATATCACTGCTTTAGTACAGAGCAAACTGAAGATATCTTACCATATTATTGCTCTAGTACAGAGCAAACTGAGGATATCTTATCATATCATTGATATAGTAGAGTAAACTTAGGACATCTTACCATATCATTGCTTTAGTACAGAGCAAACTGATGATATCTTACCATATTATTGCTCTAGTACAGAGCAAACTGAGAATATCTT
The DNA here is from genome assembly GCF_018143015.1 of Lytechinus variegatus. Classification (NCBI taxonomy): domain Eukaryota; kingdom Metazoa; phylum Echinodermata; class Echinoidea; order Temnopleuroida; family Toxopneustidae; genus Lytechinus; species Lytechinus variegatus. The sequence continues at coordinate 25,950,143 of NC_054742.1, forward strand.
ACCATATTATTGCTCTAGTACAGAGCAAACTGAGAATATCTTACCATACTATTGCTCTAGTACATAGCAAACTGAGAATATCTTACCATATTATTGCTCTAGTACAGAGAAAACTGAGAATATCTTACCATATTATTGCTCTAGTACAGAGCAAACTGATGATATCTTACCATACTATTGCTCTAGTACATAGCAAACTGAGAATATCTTACCATATTATTGCTCTAGTACAGAGCAAACTGAGGATATCTTATCATATCATTGATATAGTAGAGTAAACTTAGGACATCTTACCATATCACTGCTTTAGTACAGAGCAAACTGAAGATATCTTACCATATTATTGCTCTAGTACAGAGCAAACTGAGGATATCTTATCATATCATTGATATAGTAGAGTAAACTTAGGACATCTTACCATATCACTGCTTTAGTACAGAACAAACTGAGGATATCTTACCATATTATTGCTCTAGTACAGAGCAAACTGAGAATATCTTACCATATTATTGCTCTAGTTCAGAGCAAACTGAGAATATCTTACCATATTATTGCTCTAGTACAGAGCAAACTGAGAATATCTTACCATATTATTGCTCTAGTTCAGAGCAAACTGAGAATATCTTACCATATTATTGCTCTACTACAGAGCAAACTGAGAATATCTTACCATATCATTTCTCTATTAAAGAGCAAACTGAAGATATTACTCTAGAAAAGAACTGAGAATATCTTACCATATCATTGCTCTAGTACAGAGTAAACTAATAATATTTTACCATACTATTGCTCGAGTACAGAGCAAACTGAGAATATCTTACCATATTATTGCTCTTGTCCAGAGCAAACTGAGGATGTCTTACCATATTATTGCTCTAGTACAGAGCAAACTGAGAATATCTTACCATATTATTGCTCTAGTACAGAGCAAACTGATGATATCTTACCATAATATTGCTCTAGTACAGAGCAAACTGATGATATAATAATAATAATAATAATAATAGGTCCATTTATATAGCGCAGCTACTATGTGCATTTACTCTACTGCGCTTTGATAATTGGTATCATATTATTACCCCGGCTGTAGCTGAGCCGCCATATTAATAGGCGCTAAAGCGTTCAAGGAATGTCTTACAATATTATTGCTCTAGTACAGAGCAAACTGAAAATACCTTACCGTATTATTGCTCTAGTAAAGAGCTAACTGAAGATATTACTCTAGTAAATAAAAATGAGAATATCTTACCATATTATTACTCTAGTACAGAGTAAACTGAGAATATCTTATCATATCATTGATATAGTAGAGTAAACTTAGGACATCTTACCATATCACTGCTTTAGTACAGAGCAAACTGAAGATATCTTACTATATTATTGCTCTAGTACAGAGCAAACTGAGAATATCTTACCGTATCATTTCTCTAGTAAAGAGCAAACTGAAGATATTACTCTAGTGAATAAAAATGAGAATATCTTACCATATTATTACTCTAGTACAGAGTAAACTGAGAATATCTTATCATATCATTGATATAGTAGAGTAAACTTAGGACATCTTACCATATCACTGCTTTAGTACAGAGCAAACTGAAGATATCTTACCATGTTATTGCTCTAGTACAGAGCAAACTGAGAATATCTTACCGTATCATTTCTCTAGTAAAGAGCAAACTGAAGATATTACTCTAGTGAATAAAAATGAGAATATCTTACCATATTATTACTCTAGTACAGAGTAAACTGAGAATATCATATCATTGATGTAGTAGAGTAAAATAAGGACATCTTACCATATCACTGCTTTAGTACAGAGCAAACTGAGAATATCTTTCCATATTATTGCTCTAGTTCAAAGCAAACTGAAGATATCTTACCATATTATTGATTGATTATATGCAATACATTTAGGGTGCATCAATACCTTCTGTGTTTGAAAGAAAGATCAAAAGATCTCTCCAGACCTCTTCAATTGCAAAGAGTATTACCATCAATTATAACCTGATAAATAAGTGCATGGAAGCATGATGATACAAATTACATTAGCATTTAATCTTTCATGCCATGGTATCAAATGGTATTAACCTGAAAGAAAAGAAATTAAATTTTTCATCAAATATACAAGTACATTGATTTTTATCTATTTTCAAGCATCTAATAAAATAAATATATAGCATTATTAATTTACTACAATGAGCACATTATCAAGTCAATCAGACATTAAAAATATTTCAGTACATAAAAGATGGCTTTGCATACCTGTTTCACGTTGTGTCCAGATCCTCTCACCCCATTCCAGTGAAAAGATACTTCCTACACATTTGAAGAAAAAAAACATAAAATATAAAATGTGAGTTTGTTTTCTTGGAAAAATAATTATTCATAACTGATGGGTGCAAATCCACTGCAGTGTGGAAATGAAACAGCTCATAGTGCCATGGTCATGTCTCATAAATTTGTCTGACAAACAGTGAATGTCAGATTACTGTAACAAATTCAAATTTACTCTGATCAAATCACGTCCATGACTTCCATGACTTCAGGAGCTGATAATGAAAAAAAAAGGATTGAAAATAATATCTATCCAATCATACAACGTTAAAACATTACTCAACCTGTTGGAACTTCTTTAACCCTATCTGCTATTCTTTTGTAAAATTTCAGTAAAAAAATTCTCACCTCTCCTTCATGAATATTGAGTTCAGAAGGTGAAAATCCAAGTCTAGTTAGTCCAACTTGTGTTCTCTTCTTCACAGACTGTTGTTTACCATCTACATATCACACAAAAAAGGATGACAATACTGTTGTAGATACTGTACAGTGACAAATACATTTCTTCATAATAAAATCTTTTTACTAACAACACATGATTATACAACAAAGATGGCAAATGTGACTTACATACTTTGTGCTGTAAATAAAGTGCTGTCTCTTCTATGAAGATAAAAAAAGGGTTAATTTTAGTCAAACTCCACTGATATTAATGCAATATTTTACAATATGAGATGAAGTGACAATGCCTGGCTCAAAATTATTGATATCATGATCATCTTTGTACATTGCCACTAACACAAAACACAATAGACATGGAATGGAATACAATTCTTACGAGTATCATTTTATAAACTCAAGATGAACGTTCTCTTACCTCTTATAGATGTTCCAGTTCTTGTCACTGATGAATCATTAGATCTGAACCCCTGGGGTATTTTCTGTTCTCCTGGTTCATCCGAGTCTCTAGATGCTCCAGTTCCCATTGCTGATTGATCAGATAAATCTCAATTCATTTCATAATCACATTGTGTCAATGTCAACAGTCTGGTTGTGCCCTGCTTGTCTTTGCCTTAATCAAAAGGATTTGAATCACTCATTCATAATTTGTTACCTGAAAGATTGAAAGAAAATCAATTGGTTGTGGTCTCATGTTTAAATTAAGGGGTCAGGGGCCCATTGCAGAAATATATTGCAATCATTCGCAACTCTAAAAATCATGCGAAACATGATTTTCAACCAATCAACAGCGCGCATTTGGGACTTGCGATTAAATGCAACGGACACCTGGTCTGCTAGAGTGAATCACTCATTCAATGAACAAGGTTATGATATAACCTTGTTCTCAGTTATATCCCCATGTGTGGCAAAATAAGGGTGGCAATGTTTGGCTAATTTTCTCTTTTTGTTTGGGGCAAATGATTGATGTTTTTACACTGACAGTTTCTATTACACCTATTATTCATACAACTTGGCTCTTATTTAAATTTGATACTTTAAATCATTTTTTTCTTAATTAAAAATAGAGATCATAAAATGAAAATTTTCTTGCCATATTAATTTCCACCAATAGAGGGTGTACACAAAAATTATGCCCAAAATTCAAGTTTTTGAGCGCTCTGGTGAATACAAAAATTATTCCCAAGTTACTATTGAAAAATAAATTGCAACTGTACGGAAATTAGTAATTTTGGTCACAAAAGTGATATTTTAATGACTTTTTAATGTGTGTGCTCTGGACAACATTGGCATACCATCACCCGGGGGGCCACTTCCATTCACGAGTGGATACCATGCGCGACCATGGGGTCTCGAAAAGCACCCTAAACACGTAATTTCCATATTCTGAAAATGCACCCCTTAACAAGTATTGGCGTGTGAAACCCTACCCTTAACAAGTATTGGAAACAAAACGATACTCTTGGCAAATATTCCCTGAAATGAACCCCTAAACAAGTACAGGAACATTTTATTGTTACGGGTCCTTCGGTCGTCGGCTTTACCCCACCTTCTACACCTCGCGCAAATAGGACTCTAAACACGTAGTGTTGGGGCAAAAAGACATCCTTTATTAAACATCTTAATTTTGTTTTATCATCCCCGCAAATTCGACCCTAAACACGTACTTTTCCTATCGAAATAGATACCCTTTTTTCATTATTTTTGTGTTTTTGACACCCTTATCACGTTACGTACGTAACGTGCCCTATCGTGAAAAGGACATCCTTTTTACATGTTTTTTGGTCGCACATGGTATCCACTCGTCAATGTAAGTGGCCCCCCCCCCCCCCCCCCGGGCATACCATAGTCCTACCTGTAGATTCCCCACAGGCAGGGTGGTAGCAGTGAACAAGTGGAGTGAATGGTTGTTTTGCAATTTTGCACTGCACTGACATCATGGCACAGTTTCAAATCCTGTCTTCTTGGATGATAAGTTTTCAGTTATAAATTGACTACAATTAACAAATATATCAGACTCATTCACTGTCAATTTTAGTGGTGGGGACATATGGAAGTCTTGCCACACAATCATGATAGCGCGTCAGAAAGGCAAGCCATAGCCATAGGCAGAGGCGATAGCTCACGGCCACGCACCACTGCCTCACAGTCCCACCAATACGGTACAGTACAGTACCCGTACGGTATACTGTATTGCAGCTGTACAAAATTTAGGTCACACGCACAGTCATTGACAATATTCAATAATAAAGATAATCACACAGCACAGGATATACTACTTTCAATTAGAACGCTGGTTGCTAATCGCATTCAGCTGAATCTACAGGAAACCTCGATCAAACACTTCACTTTCTCACACTCACATTCAGAAGATGAAATGAAATAAAATCTTACTGAGGCCAAAATAATTGGAGGACATGACTGTATTGTTGTTGTCCGATGCTACGATACATGATGAGCTAGTCTCTCCCAAGCAAGCTGTGCTCTAACATTTTTACGAAATTTCGATATTTATCTCAATTCTGGAAAACATTTGCTTTTTTTCTATTCCAAGATTTAAATTTTGAAAAATGTTGTAAATTATAAGATGATTATGTTAGGCATTTCCCCCCAAGTATTGAAATAAAACAGGAATTTGTTGAACATTCCTTTATATTAGACTAAGCTAATGAATTGATTTTTTAATGAACCGCAATACCAGCTAAAATGACAATTAGTGATTAGGGATTTAAGCATGCCATACCGCTGTCCACGGCCACTGAAGTAGATAGATATAAAGGCCTACCATGGATCAAATAAAAAAATAAATATATTAGTTTCCCCTTGCTTGCTTGACTCGCTCTCAGTGTACGAATGTATACACATGTTTGTTATTATTATTTTTGTTATTATCATTATTATTATCATTATTATTATTATTATTATTACTATGATTATTATCATTGTTATAATTATTATTATTACTGTTATTCTGTTATTATTATTATTGTCATTATTATTATTATTATTACTATTATTCAAACTACTAATAGTCAAATATATACATATACAAATAAGCTTTATAATTAAATACTGCGAGCGCGAAGTGCGAGCTAATTTTTATTTTTGAAATTTCGTGTATTTTGTTCTGAAAAATTGACATTTTGAGCAATGTTTGTGATCCTGAACAAGATGCGTATTATGTAACAAATGATTGCTGCGAGCGCGATCAGCGCGAGCAGAAATTTTCAATATACGTTCTGGCCTTATCGAAAAGGACCTGTTATATGGACTAAAGTTACCCATGAATATGATACATATTTCAACAATCAAATATTGTGAGTGCCGCCTATGGGGCGCCAAGTGTCCGCCAGTATATTCTGTGCAATTCAAGCAATTCCGTACACAAAATGTGTTTTTATTCAGACGAAAATCTTTTCGTCATGACGCTGTTTTATTTCGTACACGAAATTTATTTTGTGTCACACAAAATTAATTTTGTCTCAACGAAAAAAATTTCGTCTAGACGAAATGTAATTGCGTCCACAAACTTTTTTTGGCGTGCCATACTCCGTCCAATTCACGCCATTCCGTACACAAAAGTTTTTTTGTTCATATGAAAATGATTTCGTCATGATGCAATTTTATTTCGTATACGAAATTATTCTTGTCACACAAAATAAACTTTCGTCGAGACAAAATGTAATTTCGTCCACAAAATTTATTTCGTACACACGAAATGAATTTTGATCTAACGAAATGGCACCCCAAGTGTTCAAAGGAAAATTCTGTAGGAAAATTTGTGTTTCTCTCCAACGAAATTCATTTCGTCATGATGCAGTGTGATTTCGTATACGAAATTTATTTTGTGTCACACTTATAATCAATTTCGTCGAGACGGAATAAAATTGCGTCCTCAAAATTCATTTCGTTGCGATGCGAATATCTATTCCGTCGATGAAATGATTTTGTGTCACATCACAAAAAATTCTGTCGACGAAATGATTTTGTGTCACATCACAAAAAATTCCGTCCATGTAAAATAATTCTGTCTCCTCTTTCTGGCAGGGTATATGAGATCGTCGCTGATTGGCTGCACCTTGCTCAAGCCGATCTTCGATCGATCGATATCCGGCCGCGGGACGGTCACACTCACAGGTCGGCATGTTGGTGAACCTTTCCTGTTTAGCTTAGATTTCACGTTATCATGGTTATTCATGCCAACAAGAGCTGCAAACAACTTCTCTAATTAGTAGAATGTGGACGGACATTGCATTCGTAAGTTCAGCTATGTTTGAATTACGTTGAAATCAAAATGGGAAATCGTAGTGGTTGCCATACCTGCTACTTTCATTTGCAAGAAGCTGTGTACTGTAAAAATTATAGTCCCATGTATTCAAGTTTGTGTACTGTAGTCAGACAAAGGGGGGGGGGGGATTGGTCTTTTCTGCACACCTAAAATGGTGAGGAATTATACAGGCTGAAGATATTTTGGCCTAGAACTTAGCAAGTAATGTAAAATTCATACAGAGCAAAATGCTGAAAATTTCATTGAAATCAGATGACAAATATATTTTTTTTTAATTTGAAATAACAAATTTATTCAACAGTTTGGGCATGTTGGGCGGGCTTGGCCGCAACTTGGCGCAAGTTTACCCAGCCTCACTAACCTCATACCCCGGGGCCGGGGCACTTGAACAAAAAAGTGGTGGGGGTGTGCCGCAGGAGAGACAAAAACGGGGGCCTTGGGCTTGGAGCGGGAGTATTGTAAAAAGGAGGGTCCTCGGAACGGGGTTTGGAACTAAAATTTTGTGAAATGGGGGTCCTTGGAAGTTGGAACGGATCGATCGCCAGCGTGTGAGTACGTGCGTATGCATCCCTATAGGCTATGGAACGGGCATCCGTGATGCAGCTAGCGCAGCCTCCGCCGGGTGCGCTCGCTCAGAGACGATGGTCGGACAGCGCTCTGTGGCCGCTTTTCACCAAAATTGCAGCAGATCAATGCGACCGGAATGGCGTAACGAAAAATATGCGAAGCTTTGGAGCGAATTTCTTCTTTTTTCTAGATGAGAACAAAATGCTTTGCCTTGGAGCAGCTTTCTTTGTTTTTTTCTCAATAAGACAAAAATGCTATGCCTTGGCTTGGAACGGAAATTTGGGTGTAAAAATGGGGGGTCCCCTCCGCGGCACATACCCACTATGCATTATATACTGAGTGCCCCCCCCCCGGGCCTCGTACTAGTGTGAGTGCCCTAGCCTACTCCACTTACACGTATTGCGATGTTTCAGTCTTGATTCAGGCCCTCTTCAAATTCAGCTCCTCTGTAATTATGCTCTCGCAGACAAAGTCCGGAGGGGGCATTAAGCGTTCCACCTGTCCATTGATTTGCCTGCCTCCCCCCCCCACCCCCACTTGGTTTCAGTGCAATAAATTGAAATATATTTGATTGTTTTTTTTTTTAAATTTAGGTGTGTTGGTAGATGACACTCTAGGCACCGTGCCTATTAATTCCTGTGTTAAAAAAGTGAGTGCACGCGAATTAAAAGTTGGACTTAAATTACTAGATTTTAACATGGAACTCCATTAAGAAAACTATTTTTAATTAGTCCCTAGATACTACTACTTTTCTTGGGGTATTGAAGCCTATTCGTCCAGAACTTGCTCAACTTTTGCGACTAGCCTTGTCGCCATAGGGTTGTACACATCCTCGTTTAATACTGATTGTCACGTGACACGGCAATGTGTGTGTGTGTGTGTCGTTAGGCTGTTTGGCCTGTATTCAAGGCGTTCTATCCGTTATGATTTTATATTGAAGCAGAATACATCAGGTATAGGCCCATGTCAAGTCAAATCGATACAGGGATCGAGGAGGGGGGAGGGGTAGAGAAAAAAATTCCCAGTCACATGAAAAATGATATTTTTTAATGATTGTTCATGCATTAGGGCAAACCCCTGTGTGGCAGGAGCATGATGAGTAAAAAAAATGAAATAGTAGAAAGAAAGAGGCCGAAACATATGGCACGTGGGAATAAAGTTGCTTTATATGTTCCAAGCGAATGAAGCAAGCGAGAAAAAACCTTTCGTGCAAATCTAAATTTGAGACATATCTTACCTTACACTTTTCCTAATTTTGGTTTCTTTAATTCCCTTCATTTTTTTATATCTTGGTTGTACGTAGAACATTCGGGGGGCATGCACTGGGCATAACCCTGGCTTGTGTACCCCAGTGCTAAATCAGCAGGTGGGTTTTGATATCTCTGGATCTTTAGCAATTTTAAAACTTTTTATAGTTGTAATGGATGAGAAAATCCCTGCAATCTGATTGGTTGAGAGCAATGCAGAAATTTTACTGGGCTGCATGAACGATATCCCGATAATCAAAACGCAACGATATCCACTGTAAACAAGCAATCGTCCGAAAAGGTCAATGTGATGTCATCGCGCATATGTACTGTTACCGTCGCTTGTTTACGTCAAAATTTGAATTTCGATCAAAGCAGAATGAATCAAAGGATGCAAAATGATCTGTAAGTACAAATACGGTACCGTAATTGTCATTGGGATTAAAACTGCCCACATACTCGTTAGTTGAGAAGTCCAGACATACATGTACGATCTAACGTTAGATCTATACTGCCCTGGGCTGGCTGTGCACAGCGAAATATCCACTGCAGGCCCAGGCAGGCGCTGGCCCCCGGCGCGGCCCGCATACACACACACAGCTACATGTATTGGAGGTCGGAGGCTGCCTCAACTGCTCAAGATATAGTCAATGCAAAGCTGTATCTGGCATTTTGGGTATAACAATATCTTTGTGGCAACATTATCCAGTTAAGCCCATATTTATGTTGTCCAGGGTTATCAAAGTGTCTGCGCTCTGCATTAGATTTTGGAATTTTCATGCATCGATCCGGTAAATAAATCATGCGTCCAGTAAATAAATCATGCGTCCGGTAAAAAAAATCATGTGTCCGGTAAATTAAATTTACCCGACGCATGAAATTATCATGCATCCAGTAAATCATTAATTTTTGTGGTTTATTAAAAAAAAAATTCCATTCTATAAAACAGATGATGCATGGGTTTCTTTCGTGGGTCAGTGGAACTGTGTGCATGTGGTTACCTTGTACACAGAGTTCCTACTGACCCACTCTAACGCATCATTTGTATATAGATGGCTACTATTTTTTATTAAATCGCGAGTGTAGACCTAAATGTAATTATAGAAAAACATTTCGTTAAGGTTTTTATTTTTTTGACCCCCCCCCATAAAAGAAGGAAAAACAATTATAAATGAAGTTATAATATACACCCCTTTAATGATTTCGCTTTTTCTTCTCTCTTTTCCCCTCCTTTTTTTTGGGGGGGACCTTTTCGTTTATTTCCCAGTCTTCCCTTTCTCCCCCCCCCCTCTCTCTTTCTTTCTTTCTTTCCTTTTCTCTTATCTGGATTTTTTTTCCGGTGAAATCCACTAGGGATCAAGGGCCAGCCTGCATGCCCCTGCAGCGGTTTACGCCTCTGCCGTGGTATACGCATGATCTTAACCCTAAAAAGACTGAATCAGCCCCCCCCTCGACATTTTTCGTGATAAATCCGCCGCGCAAATCTTTTTGACCGCGTTGCTCGCTGACTTTTTACTTTCAAGTCTCGCACAACTTTTGAGACCAAAATTGTGACCCCCGGGTACACACTTTCGAAATTACGCAACATTTCGTTCGTGCATGCAGACCCAAAATTACTCAAAAACGTGAATTTGTGTACAAATCCAATACAAATAGTGTTTTTAGCCAAAATTCATAAATGTATTATTATTTTTCCTTTTACTGCTTAAAATCAATTTATTTTATCTTTTTCATGGTCAAAATAAAGTCCCTGACAATTTCCATTGAAAAAACAATGAAAAACAAAGTCGAAAAACAATGAAATACATAAGAAATTTAGAAAACAATAGAATACATAAGAAAATAAACATGATGTTGAAATTTTTTTAAAAATAAATTTGATCAGATGCCTATCTAGAGTAGGTGAAACAAAAATTAGCATTTCAGGGGCATTATTTTATTAAGAGCAAACTAATGATTTCACGCAAAAATTAGCATAATTAATGAAACATGAGATTTTTTGCATAATTTGATGTGATAATTTGGTAGATTATGCCATGGGTAATGTGTGCCAATTTTCGTCGCGATCGCGCAATCGACGTCCGAGATCATAAGGGGGCGCTGAATCAGCCCCCCTCCCCAGTCTTCTTAGGCATCGAAATAGCCCAGTCTATTTAGGGTTAATCATGATTAAAACTAGAGGTAAATCCAAGATTTTCCAAAGTAGGGGGGGGGGTGGGGTGAATTTTCTCAAGTACAATTAGACAACTCCCAAAAAAGGTTCTCACTTAAAAAAAACCGGTCATTTTGTCTCACGTAAAGTGATGGTCACTAAAAATGAAAGTCATTTCGTTCGCGTGATATTCGGCAAGCTCCCCCCAAAAAAATAAATAAGAAAAGGGAAAGTCATTTTGTCCATGTTATATTTGGCAACCCCCCCCAAAAAAAAAATTAAAATTAAAAAAAGGTTTTAACTGTAATTATGATCGAAGGTAATTTTGTCTTGCGTAAAATTTGACAAATGAAAAATAAGATTGTCACTAAAAAAATGAATGTAATTTTGACCCACATAAAATTTGGCAAGCCCCCCCAAAAAAAAATGAAAAGGTTTTAACAAGCAAAAAAAAGGCTAAAAAGAGAAAGAAGAGACAAGAATATGAACGAAATATATCCCCATTACAAATAATGCTGTGATCATCATGAGGGAGGGGTCGCATAACTAATATAATTCCAAAATATTTACTATAAATCTCAATAGGGGGATCGTGTAGAAATGCTCACCAACAGTGAGCATTAATATAATCCATTTTAATTTCAACTAATTTTATAAAGTATTAAATGTCTTCCCACCAAATGAAAGTCATATCGCATAACTCCAATTTGTATTAAGGCGTACATTTACCAAAGTCTTGAGTTTGAAATCAGATTCAGAACAGCATTGTCCAACCGGCAACCCATATTTTGGGTAATGTCGCCTATGAGGTCCAAACATTAACATTAATCATTGGTACTAGGAGTGTGTGTGTGTATTTTGAGTTTTTGACAGACGTATATCAATCAGGTTTGATTATTTACGTCTGGGACCGACCTTTAATGTCACAATCCGAAAGACGTGATCAGGGCTCGAACCTCTGCATCAATGTGTAACTTCCCCACAGCTTGGAGTGGGTGACACCATAGGAGTGGATGACACCATAGTAATAATAATAATAATATTCCACATATTTATATAGCGCTTAATGCATCGGAACGACGTCTCTAAGAGACTAAGCGCTTTCCAGACTCAGTATTACCACGGTCATCAGAACCTTGTATGCCTGCGTACAATGTATGCACCTTCTCCACTCCCTGGGGAGCACTCCAACAAGAGTTCCAAGACTCAATTGCTAGGCATACTACATTATACATAGGCTTTCACATCCTACCAGGTACCCATTTAACACCTGGTGGAGAGTGGCAAAGTGGATTAACCCCTTGCCAAAGGACGCTAGTCCATGGCGGGATTCGAACACACGACCCTCTGATAGTACAGGCCAAGTTTGAATTTGGAGTCGGCAGGTCAAAACACATTAAATATGCAATTTAGTTTCCGCATGATAATGTCTTTTTTATGAGTTATGAAATATTCTACTTATTTGAACAAATTTGGGTGTGTAGGTAGATGATACCAATACAGGCTAAGTTCGAATTCGGAATATGCTGGTCAAAGATCACAGCTCATTAAATATGCGAGTTGGATTCCTCACGATATCTTATCAAAAGTCATCAGATTTTTTAAAATTTGGGTGTGTTGGTAGATGATGATGCACAGCATTTATATAGTGCCATATATCTGTTAAAGACATTCCAAGGCGTATTGGAGGAGCCAGCCAATCTGGGTCGCCTACAAGGGTGCGCACACAGAACTGTGACCCGCAGGTATCTCCTCCCAATTACTGGTTGGGGGTATCCGGGTGGACCACTACACTGGGTCATTAAATATGCGAGTTGGTTTCTTATAAAATAACATCAATATGAAATAATCACGTAGGCCTTATATAAAAAGTGCAAAGGCAAGCAATTTTTTTTCTTACTTTTTTTGGAACTTTTATATATGTATTTAGGATGTATTTTGTCCTGAAAATTTAACATTCTAGGCACCGTTTGTGATCCTGAACAAGATGTGTGTGTTCTAGATAATTACTGAGAATGCCAAGCACGAACATAATTTTTAATAAGTGTTCTAGCATGATCCTGTTAAGGACTGTTTAACCATGAGGATGGTACATATTTCAATAATGGGAATGCGAAGCACGAGCTGAAAATTGTTGACATTCCGACCTAAAAAAAATGGTCATTTGTTCTATGCACTAGATCATAAAATGATAGGTACGTAACTAAATAATTGATGCGAGTGCAAATTGGGAATTTGAGTGTGGCAAACTGATTCTGTTTGGTTCTGCTTGCGTAGACTGGGGCCCGTTTCTCAACACCGTTAAGTCTTCTAACTTCTTAACTAAATTGGAAATAGTTAGCTACCTGTTAGCGAACTGTTTCACGAATCCCTCTTTGCCAAGATCGGGGACAACTTGACCAAATAGTTATGACATCTCCAAACCTGTCATAACTTACTTCTTTCTTAAGGGTCAAGTCCACCTCAGAAAAAATGTTGATTTGAATCAATGGAGAAAGACCAGACAAGCACAATGCTGAAAATTTCATCAAAATCGGATGTAAAATAATAAATTAATGACATTTCAAAGTTTCGCTTATTTTGAACAAAATAGTTATATTAACGAGCCAGTTACATTCAAATGAGAGAGTCGATGATGTCACTCACTATTTCTTTTGTTTTTTTATTGTTTGAATTATACAATATTTCATTTTTTACAAATTTGACAATTAGGACCTCCTTGCCTGAAGCACAAAATGTTAAAATAATGTAATTCCACGTGTTCAGGGAGGAATGACACTTCATTTCACATGACAATGACGAGAAATAAAAATAATTCATATTTCATATAATAGATTACAAAAGAAATAGTGAGTGATGTCATCAGTTTCTCATTTGCATATCGACCGAGATGTGCATAACTGTTTTGTGAAATGAAGCGAAACTTTAGAATGCCATAACTTTCTTATTTTACATGCAATTTTGATGAAATTTTCAGTGTTATGGTTGTTGAATTTTTCTCTTTTTATTCAAATAAAGTTTTTGTTGGAGTGGACTTGTCCTTTATGTAGTGATATCATGTGGATAGACTGTGACATTCAAATGAGCCTCGAAATTTGAAAATTTTATTACGTAATAATTTAAAGAAAAATGAATTATATAGCAAACAAGTGGGATAAATCATTCAATAGTAATTGTAATGCACAGAAATTATAACAAGTGTTAATTTAAGGTAGTAAAATAATTGAATTGACAAAGATTCTACCACTTCAGGTCATCCATAATTGGACTCGTTTTCAGACCCTTATCAAAATTTTAATAAATTCTTCCTCTATACGCATAGCATTCATAAAATTGTGCGTTTAGGTATCTAAAGAGTTTAACAATCCATGATAATATATTTTTTGATGATGTTTGGAATCCTGAAAATCTGTTTGATTATCATCATGTTAAAGGCAAAAAGAAGCTGCTGAAAACTGCTTATCTAAAAAAAAAAGAGCCAATGGAGTAAATTAGAGAGTCAAAAGGGGGCCTAAGCTTTCAATCCTAGCAGAATCTTCGTCGGAGGCAAAATGACAAACATATAAAGTGGAACAACCATGATATAGACCACAAACATCCAACAGCAACACTAGAAACCATCATGTTAGGAAGAAAGCCTTATGGTTTACTTACGTAAACTATTCAAATTTTATATCTTGGGATAAATATCTCAATGTCCACTTACATGTGATTTTTTTTATCATGATATGAATTAGTGTTAATTTCATTTCCTCAGAAATTTAATGCCCATGTCTGCATGTTTAAGTACTTTTTAAGCATATTTTGCCTCTATTTTTTGCAACTTTTGGAAAATTTGCTATTTTGTGACTAAGGCTACGTCTGGTATGTACTTTCCACCAATAGTATCAATATGATATTAATGGATTCTAGTTAATCCTTTTGGGTAATTTTGGAACTAATTCTGTGTTTGGTAGATAAATAGGACTAACTTGTCCAGGTGTTGAGAAACGGGCCCCTGCTGATGAGTAGGCCTAGAGTTTTTATGCCCCTGCAGATGAAGCCCGGAGGGGGCATTAAGTGTTGCCCCTGTCAGCCCCCCCCCCTTGGTTTCCGCGCAATAACTTGAAAAACATTCAATGGATTTAAAAAAATTTGGTGTGTAGGTAGATGTCACCAAAATACAGGCTAAGTTCACAGCTCATTATGCAAGTTGGTTCAAAATTTATTTTTTTGATTATATTTATATGCGTATTGATTTCTGCATGATATTAAGTTCAATCATATTGAATGGATTTCTGATCGCGTTAACTGGGGCCCGGGTTGGCACGTTTTAACCAGTGTGTTTTAAAACACATTTTTTTTACTTGTGTGTTATAAATAAATCCTCTTTCTCTTCCCCCCTTTACTCTTTCTTGATTGCTTTGTCATGTTCCTCTTCTCCCTGTTCAATCTTGCACAGCAATCAATATTAAGAATATCATTTTAACAAACAAATCTATGTGATTAGCTCACTTTTATCTACAATAAATTCGTAAACATGGCAGGGCCACACAACATTCAAGACTATTTTTGGAATGCATGCATGGTTACGCAGTTATGATATACACAAGTGCATATTATCAGATCCCGAATTGCTTAAAAACTTGATTTCATGTACAACTCAATGTGAGTCATTGCCAAAATTTGTATCTGTATCATTATTTTCAGAAATTGCTGAAAATTTCTATTAGTAATAAATTTGAAAATCTGTACATAAGAAAAATGAAAAAGTAAAAAAAAAACATTACCAGTAACCTACATAGACTGGGCTATTTCATTTCCTAAGAAGACTGGGGGGGGGGGGGCTTTATGATCTGGGCAGTCAATCATGGGATCACAGCGATGATTGGCAAACGCATTACCCATGGTATATTCTAAAAAACTATAATCAAATTTTGCCTAAATCTCATTGCTAATTTACGCGTAAAATCAAAAGTTTGCTCTAATTAACTAAATAATGCCCCTGAAATGATCACTTTTGGTTCACAGACTCAATATATTTCAACATCACACTTATTTTCTTATGTGTTTATTGTTGTTTCAATGGAAATAGTCGGGGACCATATTTGACCGTAAAAAAGTTGAAATTAATTGATTTTAATCAGTAAAAGGAAATATAATGGCACATTTATGAATTATGGCTAAAAACACTATTTCCATAGATTTGTACGCAAATTCACATTTTTCCAGCAACTTTTGGTCTGCATGCACTTCCAAAATGTTGTGTAATTTCGAAAGCACATACCAGGGGGTCGCAATTTTGGTCTCAAAAGTTGCGCGAGACTCGAAAAAGTGAGTGATGCTGTAAGTCTGTGAGTGATGCGGTAAAAAAAATTGTGCAGTGGATTTATTGCAAAATATGACAAGGGGGTAAATCAGCCCCCAGTCTCATAAGGGTTAAAAACATTATATAGGCCTACTGATTGTTTTTAATATACATTTGATCAGAATTCCTGAATTAAAAAAATAAGTAGTTCAAGGGCTATATTTATAGGTTTGAATTGAATTTGTATTTTATGCCCTAAAATTGGTATAATTGATTCAAATGAAATAAAGCATATTGATTTACCCGAAATGAAATTAAGCTTTGAAACCCAATGTATATCAATTTTTCCATTGTGCAAATTCTCCTCGCCCCCCCCCCCCCCCTCGATTGACAAGACTCAGGACACCTAGGGACAACACGTATATAATCATGTATTAGGAATGAAATGTCATATTACTTATAAAGTGTTTTTTTTTGTAGGCATTCAATTTCCATGATTTAGTAATTTGGGGGGAAATATCAACTTTTCTGTTCAAAATTCATAAACAAAATTGTGGTAATCTCTTATTAAAACATCAAGAACTGAAATCTTATTTTATTTAGTGTATAGTTTAATTGATTTACAGAAAATTGCATCATAAAACAATAAAAAAACATTTTGTACTACAATTCTGCGGGGGCATCTGTTTCCTTTGGACACGTCAAACTTTCTTAATTATGTGTAATTGATTCTATGACATGTGTTTACATTTGCTGCAGATTCCCATTCAGCCATTGGACTGAACCGGTACCAAGACCGGAACTGTAACACAGTAAGGATGGTCAATATGAAGCGAGCTTCATTGAATTCCTCCAAGAGCTCTGTACTCTGTTCTGATCATTTTGAAGATGCTTGCTTTGACCTGGGCAGACGATACGTCTTAAACAGGATGCTGTCCCAACCATATTTGATTTCCCGCCTCGTCTTCAGAAGGTACAGTGGATCTATATCATACATGCGTTCTAAAGAAATATATATTCTGTTTTATCTACCTTTGTTTTGATAGAACATTGCTTTAATTATTCAATTTTCAGTAGCAAAATAGAGATGAAAATTATCCTAATCAGGAGGATAACCATGGACCGGGGCCTATACTGTGTATTTACAGTAAACTACTAAATAAATATATTTTTTAAAATTTGGTTTAACTCATAATCCTGGGCTACTTTGAGATTACATAGCCCAGGGAGGGGGAGGTGGGCTTTTTTGGTCCCCCTCTTCAGATCTTGCCTCTGATCAAAACGAAAACCAATGCACACATCAACATCAATGTAATCTGCAAGCATGGAACTAAAGGTTACAGAATTCATTAAAATTTATTGTTAATAAATTATTTATTGTTAATAAATTAGTAATGCTAATTTATGCGTAATAGAGAATTCTTTGTTTTAAAGGTTAATCTCTAAAGAATTCCCGAAATTCTATGATTTCTAACAAAGTTGCTCAAAAATAAATGGTAAATGACATTTCTAATCTTATGTATTTTATTGTTTCTATAATTCCATATGTATTTCTTTGTTTTGGGGCCTTATGTATTTTATAGTTTTTTTAATGGGATCTGTTCATGGCACTATTCTGATTATAAAAAGCAAAGATTTGATTATTTTCAACCAATAAGTGCAAGAATAATGATAAATTTGTCAATTATGACTGAAAATAGAATTTCCATTGGATTAAATGTGTATACAAAATAATATTTTTGAGCAATTTTTGGTCCGACATAAACTCATAAAATGTTGCGTAACTGAATATCCGGGTGTCTCAAAAGCTCTGCAGAATTGACCAAAAAGTAATCATGGTACCTCATTTCTCATTGTGGACTTATCATGAAAAATGTGGATGGGGAGGGGAGCTTATTAAGCCCCCCCCCCCCCGGGCTAGATAGGGTTTATATATCATCATGTATATTTTTAAAAAAATTATCTTGTTGCAAGTCACTGCAAAAGGTTTGATTTCTAAACGAATATTGTTCTTCATGGATAATCGAATATTTGATTGAAAAATTATCTTTGAATAGTTATCTTTTCATTCTTGTATCTGTTTTTGTTCAATATTCTTTTTTCTTATTTTTTTATTAATTCGTCTCCTACAGAATTCACCCAAACCAAGGTATTTCCCAAAAGACTTTTCGATTCAGCAAACAACCTCCCAGATACTGCAAAGACACCAGTGCCAAAGTCTTCAGCACCTTAATTTCTCGAAGACCACTCCTACTGAATACCAGAAAGTCCAAGAGGGGTAAAGTGGAAGTCAACAACAATAATGGACTGTATTAAAACTTGGAGAAGAGGCTGAAAACCACACAGAAGTCCTACCTTATACATTACTTGCTTTTAAGTTTGGACAAACATTGATTTGCACAACTTTACAACAAAAAATTTACGCTGTGTGGATTCTGATTATTTAAAATAGCTCAATGAAAACGTTTATCACTGGGCATGTAACAAAAATGAATTCATTGAATTTGAAGATGTCTTACAGTATATTCATTCTGATTTGAATGTCAGAAGAGAAAAAAGTTTGTGAAAAGTAGGAATGACGGCAAGCTGACAGAAGAATAGAATACATGTAGGATAGAACAAGGCCAGAGTTATAAATGAGCTGTTGGATAGAGACAAAAAGATGAATTAAGAATGGGGGTGATAGAGAAATAGAGACAGGAATTGGGGAGCCTGTGATGAATGCCTGAGAAAGTAAAAGTTACCATATTTTATTTTTTTAAGGATTTGAACAGTCAGGAAGAATGTGGTCTTTTTTCTGTTGTTATTTCTCAAAATACTGGTATGTTTTGTGTACAGAAAGGGGTATAATCCTTTGCAATAATCACTCTCACAGAAAATATTAACTAATCAAAAGAAAAGTCAAATATTTCACTGATTTACAATTGTTCGGTCACTCTCATATCTAAAGTTACCCCCCCCCCATCATTTCAAGGTATTGGAGAGAGAGGTTGGGCAGGACATGGCTGTCAGCAGAAAAAAAATGCAGGGTGGGGCAAAACAATTTTGGGATATGTGCGAGGGAGCGAATGCGACAGAGCAGAATTTTGTGGGGGGATATATGCGAGAGAGCAAAATGACAGAAGGAAAATGCAGGGGCCAAGAGATTTGAGGAATATGTAAGAGGGAGCGAAGTGACCAAGCAGAAGAAATGTAGAGGACAACAAATTGTTGGGTATGTGAGGGAGCAAAGCAACCAATTAAAAAAGGAGGTTAGTCAAAACGTTCTTGAATATGAGTAAGGAAGCAACTTGTTCACTTCCGAGCAGTAGGACTCGTTTTAAAATAGCTTAGGAAATATGTGTTTCCTAAGCATGGTAAACACATATTGTAGGCCTATAGTACAATTTAGGTGCTCTAAGAGTTAAATTCTGAATGAGCTGCATTTGCTGGTAAATCATGCGCAGAGGATCTTTGTCTTTTATCCATTTCTACACTTTTCTTTAGATTTCAGTTTTAAGGCGGGAAGGATCCCACCCTCCTGTGGATGCTAATATTTTGACTGACCCTGGGTAAATAGAATAATTACAAAAACAAAAATGATGTTTTAATATGAGATTTTTTAATGCCCCTTGAAAGTCCACCATCTTTCTCACTCTCTCCATCTTTCTTTTTATTCATTTTAAATTCTTTCTCTCTTGATATCTATAAAGTTCAGGTTCACCCTTTTAACTTGCACTATTCCAAGCCCCCAACCAATTGGCATCCACAGGAATGGGGGAGTGGGGCTTCCCCCTAGAAAATAAAGTCAAACAAAAGAAAAATGTGGAAAATAGAAATGGATAAAGACAAATAATCCTCTATGCATGTCTTACCTACCAATACAGTTCATTCACAATTTAATTCTTGCAACACCTAAATTCTACTATGAGTTTACCATACTTAGAAAATGCATATTTCCTATGCCATTTTTAAACAAGTCCCTATCGCTGGGAGTGAACGTGTTGCTCACCAGCACGAATTCGAAAATATTTTGATTGACCTGGGGCCCGTTTCATAAAACATTTGCCGCAGCGGCAACTCCCATTTTCTGCGGCAAATGACAATTTCTGCGGCAATATTTGATGCAGCTATTTGAGCTGCGTCAAATATTTGCCGCAGATACTTTCAAGGGCAAATGACAATTTCTGCGACAATATTTGATCTATTTGAGTTGCGTCAAATATTGCAGCAGAAACGGCTTTTTCATCAAAATATCAACAATTTGGAGGGCCTAACAACCATATTGCTAAAGTTTTTGATGATATTGAATTGATAAATTGCTTTTTGTCATTCTAAATAGAAAATACAGGTATTTTCACTCATTGACAAATAAAAGTAGATATTTATTGAATCACTAAATTTATTGAATTGAATTTACTGAATTTATTAAAGTCAAATTTATTTCATTAAATAGATACATAGGAACATCCATTGTGTTCCTGCAAATTTACACTTTAAAAAAGTATTTCTTTATCCTGTAAAAGAATGAATAATTGTCTCAGTTTGTCAAAGATGTTGCGTCATTGGCTTTTGAGTTTCAATTAGATTCATTTCATTATTCATAAGTGTTTTTTTTGCTGCTGTTGGTTTTTTTCTGATGTGTTTGTTGAAACTCCAGCTGAAGCTGTGGTTGCTGTTAACGTTCCCGGAGTGCTTGTTGGACACCTTGATGTTGTTGAGGTTGCCAGTGTGGTTTTTGCATCTCCTGCAGAAATTGTTGATGCTGCTGTAGTTGTTGCTGTTGGTCAATGTAGTGTTACATCTCCTGTGTGTTTGCTGCTGTTTTTGCTCCTACTGTGCATGTGATTGAAGTACCTGAAATAGTAATTAATTTATAATGCATATGAGCAAGATACTCCCGGGGGGGGGGGGCACTCGACCAAAAATGTGGTGGGGGTGTGCCGCGGGCGAGACAAAAAACGGGGGCCTTGGAGCGGGCTTATTGTAAATAGGAGGGTCCTCGGAACGGCTTCGGAACGACAAATGTTTGTGAAAACGGGGGTCCTTGGAACGGATCGCCAGCGTGTGAGTGCGTATGCATCCCTATGGAACGGTCATGCGTGCATGATGCAGCTAGCGCAGCCTCCGCCGGGGGAGCTCTGCGGCCGCTTTTCACCAAAATTCGACTCGTTCAATGCGATCGGAGCGGCGTAACGAAAAATATGCTAGCTTTGGAGCGGATTTCCCTCTTCTTTTTCTCGATAAGAAGAAAATGCTATGCCTTGGAGCGGCTTTCTTTGTTCTTTTTATCAACAAGGCAAAAATGCTATGCCTTGGAACGGAAATTTGAGTGTGAAAATGGGGGTCCCCTCCGCGGCACATACCCACTATGCATTATATACTGAGTGCCCCCCCCCCCCCCGGGAAGATACTAAACTTATTCCTAATTTCAATTTCATTGTTAACCCTTAATAGAGTGGGGGGGGGGGGTGGAGGCACCTCTTGGTACTTTGCAAGATTTATCCAAATGGACAAGATCCTCAGGCACTCCGGGATGACCTACCAGAATAGCCTCACAGTAAGGTGTATTAACAGGATTTTGTACTCATAACATTCAGTTGATTTTGCATGAACTCAATTCATCAAATGAATGTAAAGGGTCTACCAGTAAAAAAAATTCTGTGAGCTTTTTCGGGTAATCTTTCTGAGTCCTTTTACTCCTTTAATGAAATATTAATAATTAAATACATGATGAAGTGAGTTTGACAGTTATTTGACATGTTGCATCTTATGTGCTAGTGGTGGGGTCAATCATTATAGAAATGCAGAATATACATGTACATGTACCAATTTGGCAAGAGAAAGCAAGTCACATTATCGACCAATGATTGATATTGGTTTGTTACTTTTGCAGCTGAAAAAAAAATCATCAACACCTCAAACTAAGAGTTTAATTCTAAAATTTGGATTCCTGACAAAGAGCAAATCAAGAAGACAAAAATAATTCAAATTGTTATTATGACTTACTTTCTATGCCAAAATGAATCAGAATTATAAATAAGTTTAACTTACCTTTAAAATCACATTTCTCGGCTCTTTATCTGGCTCTTCAAACCCTTTAGTTGTTGATTCTGGCATGACTTTCTGATACTATTTTGTGTCCTTCTGGAACTGTGGACAAAACCTCACCTGAAGGAATAAATTAAAATTTTCAAAAAATGTTTGGCACTATAATTTTTTTTCTCACATGAATACATTACATGTATATCAAAAGAAAAGAAAAGGAAACTTCATTTGACTATTAGGTTTTTGTCAGGGGGGGGGGGGGGTAAAGGGGTCAAGATGGGTCAATATGATGAACAAAAATGCAATAGTAAATAATATACAAGTGGAATGCCTCTGGCCGTCTCACCTGCATCACGCGGTTCAATATAGCAGCAGTGCTGACTTTGCATACTACTCTAACTCGCACAAGATGTTCAGTGATACATGGTTACTCTTATGTCCTCTTTTTATGAACCAGACCAATAAACTTACAGAGATATGATGGTTATTCAACAAAAAACCCCAACATGGCCAAAGTTCATTGACCTTACATGACCTTTGACCTTGATCATGTGACCTGAAACTGGAACAGGATGTTCAGTGATACTTGATTACTCTTATGTACAAGTTTCATGAATCAGATCCATAAACTTTCAAAGTTATGATGGTAATTCAACAGATACACCCAATTCGGCTAAAGTTCATTGACCTTTGACCTTGGACATGTGACCTGAAACACGCACAGGATGTTCAGTGATACTTGATTACTCTAATGTCCAAGTTTAATGAACTAGACCAATAAACTTTCAAAGTTATGATGGTAATTCAACAGATACCCCCGATTCGGCCAAAGTTCATTGACCCTAAATGACCTTTGACCTTAATCATGAGACCTGAAACTTGCACAAAATGTTCAGTGATGCTTGATTACTATTATGTCCAAGTTTCATGAATCAGATCCATAAACTTTCAAAGTTATTATGGGAATTCAACAGATATCCCCAATTCGGCCAAAGTTCATTGACCCTAAATGACCTTTGACCTTGATCATGTGACCTGAAACTTGCACAAAATGTTCAGTGATGCTTGATTACTATTATGTCCACGTTTCATGAATCAGATACATAAACTATCAAAGTTATGATGGGAATTCAACAGATATCCCCAATTCGGCCAAAGTTCATTGACCCTAAATGACCTTTGACCTTGGTCATGTGACGTGAAACTCATGCAGGATGTTCAGTGATACTTGATTAAACTTATGTCCAAGTTTCATGAACTAGGTCCATATATTTTCTAAGTTATGATGACATTTCAAAAACTTAAAATCAGGTTAAGATTTCAATGTTGATTCCTCCAACATAGTCTAAGTTCATTGACCCCAAATGACCTTTGACCTTGGTCATGTGACATGAAACTCTAATAGGATGTTCAGTAATACTTGATTAAGCTTATGGCCAAGTTTTATTAACTAGGTCCATATACTTTCTAAGTTATGATGTCATTTCAAAAACTTAACCTCAGGTTAAGATTTGATGTTGACGCCGCCGCCGCCGTCGCCGTCGGAAAAGCGGCGCCTATAGTCTCACTTTGCTTCGCAGGTGAGACAAAAATCAACCCTCACTTGAAATCAAATGGCTGACCCACCTTTAAGAGGGTGTATTGTTCATAACAGACAAAAATTCTCTGAGCATGGTGGAGGAACAACTAATGATTCCCTATTCTTCTCTGAAGTGAGGTCAAGACTAATGATGTGAACTGTATTGGACTATCATTACAACATTCAAATCTTACCAAAGTGAACTGTTTTAACACTTTAATTGATTAATTCTTTATGAAAAATTGAATTTGCAAGTTGATCAGATCTCATCTTGCATATTCACCTATTGTAAATACATTATAGAGCATATGCAAGAATCATCAAGGAGTGAGAAGGGGTTTCATACAGAGGAGAAAAGTTATCTACTATCATGGATATGACTTTCTAATAGAGACATTTTGATTGCAAATTTTATCAGATTTCAGATTTAGATACAACAAACTGCAGCACATATTTTTAGTGTTGAATAAACAAACCAGCCATCTTTGAAGTAAAATATTGAGGAAAAGAGATGAGTTTACATACCAAACATCAGTCTTAGATGTGAAGATACCATCTTGGAATGCTTCAGGTGGCATCCATTTCACTGGGAGAAGAGCCTGCCCTCCCTTCTGATAATAATCAGCCCTATCAAACAAAGAGACAAGAATATGAATAATTGGAAATGAAAACTTACAAAAATTGAGTATATGAATACTATAATCATTATTATTATTATCATTACTCTCATACAAATAGTGCAGTGAATTTTTTTACGTGGAAAGGTGGCGACTTTCCTCTACTGGGGACCTCCATAACATCCTATCTGAACATAAGAATGACCCAAGTCCATGTTCATTTCAAGTAAATCAAGAAAAAAGGAACAATCAATCAATTTTTATGTGTGTCCAATGAGGATTTTAATCATTTCATAATTCCTGAAATTCAGGATACAAATTACACATAAGATGGGCTCATGTATGAGCAAGTTTTCTTTTTAGCAAGTTAATTCAACTAAGATATAGACTTGGGTCATACTTTTTCCATATTCTAACTTATACATGATAGATTAACAAATCCTTCGAACGTTTTGAGTGCACAAGAGTTGAGTGAATAGCCATAACTAAGTTCACAAATCATTGCTGCATATTACTTTATTTATGCTTCTTCTAATTGCAATATAATCAAGGTAGTTCAATGTGAAATGTGACACCAAAATAACATGACACAGTGAATTAAAAAAAGCTAATAGCAGCTAGTGTTTTTTTTTTCGGATCAGGTGGGGGGGGGGGCAAACATGCAGTCTTTAAACAGGTGGGCACTAAAGCAGGTTTGTCCAGACTATCAATTATTCATTTTGCATTCCAAATGTATCAACTCCCCCCCCACATTGCATATCAAGTCAATTTTGCACTAAATTCTTACCTGTATATATCCCTTGCCATGCCAAAGTCTGCTATTTTTGCTACACGATCAAACTCCTTGGTAGTCAATAAGATATTTCTTGCTGCTATGTCTCGATGGATGAAACGTGTGGATTCAAGGTAGCGGCACCCTTGAGCTACATCCTGGGCTATCTGTAATAGGTCCTTCATTTTAACGGAAGAAGGCTTTTCCTGTGATTAAACAACAAATTAAAATAATACCATAAATGTTGAATAATAAACAGAACATGTAGTTTATGTCTATTTGACTGAATTTGGTATAAAAAATTTCATAAATAAATTGAAATTTTGTGCTTTGGTAATGTCCAAACGATTAATCACATAGAGAACCAATGAGATTTCCATATTCATGCAACATCATTATGAAGTGCTGTGTAGAAAAACTGGCAAGTGTTTGTTGCAGATCTTTCAAGGTATTCTTTATGAAGAACATGGTATAAGGGGGGGGGGAACTCATGAAAATTATTTTCATATTTTTTCTTCAATAAAGTCTTTCCCTTGAAGCACATGCATGTTGCCCCTCCTCCATACCTCAGTAGGTCTGATATCCCTGAGAAACTGCTTCAGTTTTCCCCCTTCCATGTACTCCAGGATAATAAAATGTGGCTTCTCCTTGAAACAAACTCCCAGTAGAGACACAACATTGGGATGCTCAAAGTTACCCATGATGAGCGCTTCCATCAAGAAATCCAACTCATCCTGCTCCGTGCAATGCTCTGGTAGGGTCTGAAAAGAGGACAGGTATAAAGATAAAAACAAGTGGAATGCCTCTGGCCGTCTAACCTGCATCACGCAGTTCAATATAGCAGCAGTGCTGACTTTGAATACTACTCTAACTCGCACAAGATGTTCAGTGATACTTGATTACTCTTATGTACAAGTTTCATGAATCAGATCCATAAACTTTCAAAGTTATGATGGTAATTCAACAGATACACCCAATTCGGCCAAAGTTCATTGACCTTTGACCTTGGTCATGTGACCTGAAACGTGCAGAGGATGTTCAGTGATACTTGATTAACCTTATGTCAAAGTTTCATGAACTAGGTCCATATATTTTCTAAGTTATGATGACATTTCAAAAACTTAACCTCATGTTAAGATTTCGATGTTGAATCCTCCAACATGGTCTAAGTTCATTGACCCTAAATGACCTTTGACCTTGGTCATGTGACATGAAACTCTAATAGGATGTTCAGTAATACTTGATTAACCTTATGGCCAAGTTTCATTAACTAGGTCCACATACTTTCTAAGTTATGACATCATTTCAAAAACTTAACCTCAGGTTAAGATTTGATGTTGACGCCGCCGCCGCCGTCGGAAAAGCGGCGCCTATAGTCTCACTTTGCTTCGCAGGTAAGACAATAAGGATCAATCTCTGGTTGAAAAACGTCAGTTCATGCAATTATTCCTCATAATTCATCTTGCACACACATATACACATAGTGAGGATGGGTGAGAGAGAGCGAGCATCGTCATCGTACATGCAAAAAGTATTAAATCCATCACTGATGTATAGATGGGGGCCATGCCCCCCAGTCAGACTGCAGGTCCCAAGAGAGTGGCTTCTTTCATCCAAATGATATTCATGACTTGAGATGTTTTGTATATTTAATGAGCTTGACGCGGACCATAACACCTTTTCATTCGGTCATTGCTGCTCTAACTGTGCATCGAATTTCATGAATTTGGTACCATTGTAAAGAAGAAGAATCATTCTTTCATGTCATATGTTTGGATTTATTCAAAGATTTTGTAATATAGGTTCAAAGTTTGATCTAAAATATGCTATAAAATAAATATTTTCACCAGACAAAAGTTGCTATTTTCACACTTTATTTGTGTTTGAGCCCAAATGATTTTTATATCATGATAAAGCTGAATATGTATGCTTTGAAACGATATAGGTTTCAAAATAAGAATTGGTTTAATCGGGTCAAGATCACACTTTTCATTTGCCAAGTACATAAAGCAGTTTGAAAACAAGAATACTGCATTCTGATTGGTCAAATAGACCACCCAGTGGCAAATTCCAACGGTTCCAGTGCCAGGGTTCGTAGGAAGGTCACACTTCCCATGTGGTAATCTCCTCAAATACCCTGTGCCTGTTGTTCTGTGAACCTTATCCAGCCAATCAGAACTCTGGATTTCATGCAAGTACAAAATTACAGAAATCTCGTATTGTACCTTAGTGGGAAAAGTGTGATCTTGACCCGATTAAAAGGTGCCGCATATCAAGAGTGGCATTGTGAGAAAGAAAAGAAGTTCAGCTTTATGGTGATATGGATATCATTGAGGCTCAAAATAAAAAGTTTGCACAATGTGCAAAAGAAAATGGAAGAAGAAAATTAAGTTTTGAGGCACACTTTCAGGCCAGAAATTTACTTATTTAACAAAATATTGTATACAAAATAAATGACCAATATGAAAGAGTAACTTTTACTCTATCTGATAGTGCAATAATATTTAATTTAACTTGAGGTTAAAAAGAAATGCCAGTAGTTGCAGTAAACACTGATTTCATGAGAAAGTCTGGCTTAATTGTCAGTATATCATCGAGGATCTAGATTTGGTAAAGTTACATAAACTGAACTTTGTGAAATCTTGAAATCTACGCTGAAAAATGTTCACACTGAAGATCACCAACACAGATAGGCACACGTGGGACAGTGTATTATTATTGCTGGAATATGAGCTTAATTTGCTTATTTCTCAGCAATTACACAATTTCTTCCAGAATCCTTTGGCGCATATTTTTTATTCATACAAACAGACACTTGGGTGGTCATTATATTAGATTCTGTAAAAAGTCATTTTGAGATCGTTACCAATACTGGAATTTCTCTTTAAAACAGGTAAATTCTTAGACTCGAGAAAGAAAATCTCATGAATCACAAGATTTTGCAAGGATTCAGCCACGAGATGATTTGGATGTATCTGGACTTTTTGCTCATTAGCATAGGGACCTGCGGTCTGACTGCCCCCCCCCCCCAATGTTTAACGACCAAGAAAGAAAAGGAGAAAAAGAAAGAAAGCGAACGAGAAAGGGTGAAATAGAGAGTATTTACTGGATATTATTACGTCAAAATCTTTCCAAATTTTGATTTCTGTATTAAAAAGTTCTAAAATTTTGCACACTCCCTTCGCTCTCTTTGGAGAACTTTTGTTCCATTCGCCATATTTAGCCCTCTCAAAATATTTGGCTCATTACGCCACTGAATTCAATTGTAAGAATTTTATGTTTGCTTAATGTAGACTTAATCTAACCCTAATAAGACTGCCAGGGTATTTTGGAGGCAGGAAAGATGGGCGGAAGGGGAGTGGGGGCCCTCAAGATTGACCGTTAATTGCGCAATTGTGAAGAAATGCAAAATGCCTGCCACAGATGAAAAAATTGTATATTTGATCATTCTAAAATTATTTAGAATTATATGTTTTACTAAATCATGCATGAAATTAGAATTTGGCTGGAAATCTATAAACACAGACCTTGAAGTTTTTGTTCAGACACATAAAAATTAATTGATATCACATACCTTTCATATGTATTTTTTTCCTTTCTTAAGTATTTCTTTGTTTTTTTTTACTTTTTTTATATTGTTGACAAAATTTTCTGATCATAAGCACAATGAAATTAATAGATTTTAATCAGTAAAAATAAACATTAACCGGTACGATACAATTATGAATTCTGGCTAGAAACAGATTTTGCATTGGATTTGTCCATGAAATCACATTTTAGTGCAATTCTGACATGTGTACTTACACAATGCACAATGTTGCATAATTGCAGAACCGGGTACCCAGGTGTCACAAATTTTGTCTGAACACTCATAAACTTTTTTTAAAAAAGGCTTTATAATGACGTGGCACAATCTTTCACGTTGTTGATTTATCGTGAAAATTTTTGGGCTCCCACGGCCTTTTTAGGGTTAAATCAGATAGCACATCATGATGGGTTTTACTGATATTCATTCTGCAACCCATATTTCAAAGACTATCCATCATATCTGACATTGATTTTTACCTGTGGCAGTATGTTAGTCTCTGCATTTCTACAACTGTGGCCAAATATTCTACTACTAGTTCATTAGATGGGCCCATGGCATTTTTCTTATTGTAGGAGACTGGCAAGCCCTGGCTTTGAAGTTCCTGGTATATCCTTCTCCAGCTGCAATATCTGGTCAGTTGAGGACTTGGGGGCTTTGTGTCAGGAGTGGTCTTGGTAATGGCGGTGGCAATGGTGATGGCAGTGACAGAAGCAGACTTGGTGGTGGTGACTGCAATTGCAGCATTGTTGATGGTGGTATATGCCTCATCACGACCAACATTAGCTCCTGCTGCCATGCTGCTGGTCTCCATCTATTATGTTTTAAATAGAATAAAACATTAAAACAATTGATTATTAACACATCAACTTCAGAACACTAGCATATTGATAATAAAACTTATAGATTAGCAGTCAAAGCATAAAATGAACTTCCACAGAAGAGTACATGTACCTTCTAATAGAATTTCAGACCACCTTGAGGATGTTATGCTCAAAGCAAGGTTTTTATTTGACAACATTGGTCAGAGGGACATGGATTTAAATGTCAGAATACAACTGGTATCATTGGTTGATCAATCATACTGTACAATACCCCATTTAGATATATGTTGCTGTTATCTTCCACTTTACCCCTCTTAGATTTTTGGCATTGAGTAGTAGTCCCAGGGAAGGTGCTGAAGACTTTGGTACAGGTGTCTTTGCAGTATCTGGGAGGTTGCTTGCTGAATCTAAATGACTTTCTTTCGAGGGTTTCCCTGGTTTGTGTGCATTCTGTACGAGAAGAGTGAATAAAAAAAAAAAACATTAAAAAAAGAAGAAAAATTGAATAAACCGAGATGCAAGAATGAAAAAATGACTTTAAATTTGTCAAATTAATATTCAATAGTACATTTAGAATAATATTTGTTTAGAAATGAATCCTTTTCAATGGACGTGCAGCAAAATAAACATGTTTAAATATTCATGATGATTTATTAACCCTATCTGGCCCCAAAGGAGGAAGGGGGGTCTTAAAGGAATGGTCCAGGCTGAAAATATTTATATCTTAATACATAGAGTAGAATCCACTGAGCAAAATGCTGAAAATGTCATCAAAATCGGATAACAAATAATAAAGTTATTGAAGTTTAAAGTTTAGCAATATTTTGAGAAAATAGTCATATCATGAATATTCATTAGGTGGGATGATGTCACATCCCCACTTTCTGTTTGGTTCATAAAATCATAATTTTTTCATTATTTCATACATGTGTAAATGATGTGTCTCCATTGTGATGAAATAAGTTTCAGCAATTAATATCTAATGTACTAAATCAGTTGTCAATCCAATTTTTTTAGTTCTTGGAGGATAAAATTTAATAAACATAATTTCATATAATAAAATTCAAAAGAACAATTTGAGATGTGACATCATCAGCCCACCTAATGAATATGCATGACGACCGTTTTCACAAACTACTGTTATAAACTATCAAATTCAATAACTTGATTATTTGTCATCTGATTTTGATGAAATTTTCGGCATTTTGCTCAGTGACTTCTACTCTATTTATTAAGCTACATGTATAAATATTTTCAGCCTGGACCATCACTTTAATAAGCCCCCCTCCACATGTTTTGCAATAATTCCACAGTTAGAAACATGTCCTCATATTTTTTTTGTTGGTCAAGTCTCGCAGAAGTTTAGGGACCAAGTTTGCGGCATCCGGATACGCAGTAATGCAACAATGTATGAGTTCATGTCGGACCTTGAATTGCTCAAAAACATTATTTTTCTTACAAATCTAATCCAATGGAAATTCTATTTTAAATCATAAATGACAAATGCATCATTATTCTTGCACTTATTGGTTGAAATTATAAAATCTTTGCTTTGTCTCAAAATATTATATCTATATTTTGATATTAATAGATGCTCTAAGATCTTATCTTTGAAATGGCATTTAAAAAATAAATTCATGCTTGAGCGAACACGGGACGTTTTATACTTTTAGACTTTTGGCTAATCAGCAGACTTATAATATATTCATTATCTTTGCCATAATTTTCGAAAAATGCTGTCAAATTTCACTAATAAATTTATTCATTTACCTGAATTACATTGGTTTTAATTTGAACTTCTTTTACCTTTGAATTTTCCTTCATAAGTAAGAAGAGACTTTCTTGTCAACCCAAGTGAGAAGATTTGCATTTTTAATTGGGAGAATTTGTAATCATTCAAATCCTTTTTATTATGTGAAACAAATTATGTTATGGTACCTTTGATAATAATTATGTGAAACAATTTATGTAATGGTACCTATAAAAGACATGAATCCTATTTTCAAGGGGTCATTGAATCCTTCACCAAGTTTAATTGTGCTTGACAGGACAAACAAGAAAATATTCATGTCTTTCAATGGCAATGGTGTATTGAGTCAATTTTGAAGGAGGAAGATATGGCAGATCAGGTAAAATGCATTAAAAAGTTGTGAAGCGAGCAAGCAAAAATTTCCAGTTTTTACTAAAATATCCAATTTTGTGATTTTGACATAATATTCAGAATAATATCATATTTCACTTTCTATGTTTTCTGTTATTTTTCTTTCCACTTTTTTCCTTGGTCATAATTTTGTATTGGGAGGGGGGGGGAGCACCCCGAGCCCCCACCCCTCAGTATGCCACTGTTCAAAGGCATCATTACCTTTGCAGAACACAATGAAAGGATTCGAAAAAAAACACGCTCTACCATAATTTGGTTTAAAAAAATGTTCTTGCCTAAGGAATATTCAAAACTAAAAGAGAACATATTAAAAAGGAACAACACCACAACTATCCAAATAAATAAGTAGATTTGGAAATGAATTTCGACTGCATAATTCGAAAATAATGGCAAAGATAATGAAAAGGTTAAGAGGAATTCTGCTGATAGCAAGAAGTCCGACCATCATATTATGCCATTTTGGCGCAAGCTTCCTTTTTTACCCCAGACAAAACAAAAATTTGTGTTTGCGTAAGCACGAACAAAACCAAATTATTTTAATAGCATTTGAAGGATAAGGCTCCATAGCATGTATTGACACCAAAATATTGAGATCATAATTTGAAACAAAAAATTTATAGACTTTTCAAATCTATCCCATTTTTTCATACGCACTGTAGAACTTGGGAACTTATTTAGAGATTTACTTAACTGTACAGCAGAGAATTCTCTATTTATGCATAAAATAATTTATCAAAAATGAATTTTAATAAATTATGAAAAATCAGCAATACACCCTTAGCTTTGCAATTTCAAAGAAGCTCATGCTAATTATGTAGGGCTAAACCAAATTTTTAATTTGTTTGATCATTTAGTAAGCGTTAACTTAAAATACACAGTCCCCTGGTACACAGTATAGGCCGAGGTCCATGGTGACCCTCCCGAATAGGATAATTTTCATTTCTCTTTGGCTACTGAGAATGGAATATTCAAAACATTGTTCTGTCAAACCAAAGGTAGATAGATAATACAGAGATTATATTTCTTTAAAACTGTACCTTCTGATGACGAGGCGGCAAATTAAATGTGGTTGGGACAGCATCCTGTCTTAGACGAATCGTTTGCCCAGTCCTGTCAAAGCAAGCATCTTCAAAATGATCAGAACAGAGTTCAGAGCTCTTGGAGGAATTCGATGAAGCTTGCTTCATATTGACCATCCATACTGTGTTACAGTACCAGTTCAGTCCAACGGCTGAATGGGAATCTGCAGCAAATGTAAACACATGTCATGAAATCAATTATATATAATTAAGAAAACTCTAGGCCTACTCAGCAGCGGCCCGTTTATCAACACCTGGACAAGTGAGTCATATTTATCTACTAACCACAGAGTTAGTTCCTATCTTTAGGATTTTTTACAAGAAATAATCCATTAATAACGTTATATTGAGACTATCGGTAGAAAGTACAAGAGATGTAGCCTTAATCACATAATAGCATAATTTTCAAAAAGTTAAATCATGATAAAACTTGCAATTATTGTGATAAATCAGGAAATACATCCAATCAAAAAAATAGCAGAGCCAAAACTAGAACAAAAGCTTCAATCTCTGTTAAAGGGGAATCCAACCCAAATAAAAACTTGTTCTTAGGGGAATAAGAAAAATCAGTCAAGTTGATAGGTGAAAGTTTGAACACTATCTGACAAATAATAAGAAAGTTATTTTTTTAAAGTTGTGAATATTGGTAATCCCTAGATCCACGAGACTGCAAATTGGCCACATATGTGATGTCACAGTGATGTAAGGCAAGGACTACTCTTCCATGTACTCCAATACATAAAATGGCTAATATGTCATTTTTTCAAATGTTTTACTTCAAATTTTTATTTTTCTTTCACATGAGGACATAAAACAATATACTACCAGGGTTATATTTAGATTACTGCCCCAGGGGAAGGGCAGTTAGGAGAAAAACACAAATCCCTGATAATTAAGTACATGGCCTATGGGAAAGTTGTCCTTGCCTCTTGTCATAATTTACTTACCCAGTTGCCACTTTGAAATCTACATAATCATAGGGATTTCAATTTTAAAGCAGCCATAACTTTCTTATTGTTGGTCCGATTTCTTTCAAACTTTCACCATTCTGTTTTATCTAATTTTCTCCTTTCCAACACTATATTTTATGACCAAGGCTGGATTCCCCTTAAGTGTAAAGGCATCCGGCCGAGCGTTGTTGGAGCGGTCGTGGAGCGGAGAGAAAAAAAATCATCACTGCTCGCTACCGTTTACCATTTTCAAGTTCGATTTTAGTTTTTTTTGTTTTCGATTTTTTCCCCCCTTTTGAGAGAAAAATTCTACCCTCTTTCCCTACCGCTCCAACAACGCTCGGCCGGTGTGACCATGCCTTTATGTTGGTTGTTCAGCTGAATTTCGTTGGCTTCACTCACCAAATACAGAAAAAGATATAAAAATACTCCTCGAGACAGAGGGCTGCCAGCTGTCTACTAAAGGCAAAACATGCATCAAACATAATTAAACCATGCAGACTTGGGGATTAAAATGCCGAGAAAAATGAAATCATCACTAATTCATTTTGAACATGACTAAAAAACAAGGCAAAAGCAATTTTTGTCTCGCCCACTTATGAAAATAACCAGAAATATTGTGATTTGCGAGGGCACGCAAGAATTATATCGAAACTTCATTGTGAAATTACTGGGATGGAATAACACTTGTCATACCAGCCTTGCACGTAAACTTTAATATTGACCTGAAAATGACCTTTGACCTTACCATGTGACATCCGACTGCAGCATAAGTCTGCAAGTTTGGTTGAAAAGTGACTTACGGTTGCGGAGTTAGGTGTCATAAGAGAGTCTTGCATGTAAACTTTAACCTGTAGATGACCTTTGACCTTTCCATGTGACCTCTGACTGCAGCATAACATGCAGGTCCCCCAAGTCCATCTACCTTCCAAGTTTGGTTGAAAAGTGACTTACGGTTGCGGAGTTAGGTGTCATAAGAGAGTCTTGCATGTAAACTTTAACCTGTAAATGACCTTTGACCTTTCCATGTGACCTCCGACTGCAGCATAACATGCACGTCCCCCAAGTCTATCCAACATCCAAGTTTGGTTGAAAAGTGACTTACGGTTGCGGAGTTAGTTTTCATAAGAGAGTCTTGCATGTAAACTTTGACGTTGACCTGAAAATGACCTTTGAACTTATCATGTGACCTCCCACTTCAGCGTAACATGTGCAGGTCCCCCAAGTCCATCTACTGTCCATGTTAGGTTGAAAAGCAACTTACATTTGCGAAGTTAGGTGTCCTGCATGTAAACTTTAACGTTGACCTGAAAATGACCTTCGACCTTACCATGTGACCTCTGACTGTAGCATAACATGCAGGTCCCCCAAGTCCATCGACCATCCATGTTTGATTGAAAAGTGACTTATGGTTGCGGAGTTAGGTGTCATAAGAGTCTTGCATGTAAACTTTAACCTGTAAATGATATTTTACCTTACCATGTGACCTCTGACTGCAGCATAACATGCACGTCCCCCAAGTCTATCCAACATCCAAGTTTGGTTGAAAAGTGACTTACGGTTGCGGAGTTAGGTGTCATAAGAGTCTTGCATGTGAACTGTAACGTTGACCTGAAAATGACCTTTGACCTTACCATATGACCTCAGACTGCAGCATAACATGCAGGTCCCCCAAGTCCATCTACCATCCAAGTTTGGTTGAAAAGCGACTTACGGTTGTGGAGTTAGGTGTCATAAAAGTGTTGCATGTAAACTTTAACGTTGACCTGAAAATGACCTTTGACCTTACCATGTGACCTCTGACTGCAGCTCAACATGCAGGTCACCCAGGTCCATCTACCATCCATGTTTGGTTTAAAAGCGACTTACGGTTGTGGAGTTATGTGTCATTACAGGTTTGTGACGGACGGACAGACGACATTTGGATCCCTTAGTCTCGCCTTCACCTCTGGTGGGCAGGACAAATATGTCATACGGACGTTGAGATATGCCGCGAGAGCTTTTCTCGAAAGGGTGGGTTGAGGAGGAAAGTCAAACAAAACACACCTTTTCGGGACAACCGGGGGAACTTTCCATGAAAGGCTGCATGTGTTTAATATTTTTTCTGAACCAATCGTTTCTATGAAAATTAGTCTTGAAATAACAATATAACAGTAATATAGACACTAGACAGAGGTGCATAGATGGGGGGAGGCTTGGGATGCTCTCCCCCCCCAAAAAAAAAAAGGGGGAAAGAAAAATGAAATATAACATTTTCTGAATATTTTTATGTCAAGCTACAAAATGTGATTTTTTTTAATGAAAAGCTTGCTCGCTCACAACTTCTATTGAATTTTGCCTGATATGACACATCTGACTCCCTCAAAATCTTGGGCTCATTTTGTCTCTGATTATTAGGAGAAAAAGAGAGCTTGCAGTTTTTGTGATTCTGAATAAAATTTCATATTAATGAAGTAATTCTGGACACAAAATAATTACACAAAGCCATATGGAATTATGAGAAATAGTAAACAAATATATCAGGCTTTGAGAAAGTATAGTTGAATTATTTATCCGAGGTTGGTCTGACAATTACTTCCTGAGGGGCGAAGCCCCGAGGGAAATAAAGTAGTTTTGCCAGTCCAACCGAGGATTAATAATTCCCACTATGCTTTCGAATGAAACGCCTGATATATTTGTTTTTTATCCAACTTTTTATAATTTATAACCAAAATCTATGTGATGAGCTTGCAAAGTCCGGTTACTTGAGTTGAATTACCTACTTTTCTCTGAGCCATCGTGCTCAGCAGAACGCAGATCAGTGCCTGTGCCGACACATCGCTGGACTTGCCGGGAGAGAGAGCGCGCTGGCCGGTGTGCCTGAGAGTTTAGCTAGATCCAGTTTTGTGAAATAATGATGTCAGACCTCGATATACTAGTATCCAAAAATATATCGAGGTATGACGTCAGAGTTGAAATATATTCGGTCACATCATGCTACTTGAACCAATAGTACTATACATGATTTACTCTATGTAGGATATAATGTATTCTATTCTATAGGCGTAAGTATTTGCATAGAAGTGTGATGAAACAAATCAGTGGCGAAGTGAGCCAAAGTTTTGAAGGGGCTAGATATGAATAATTGGGCAGATCTTTTTTTTGTGAGCGAGCAAAAAAAATAAAAATTTTCAAGGGGTCATTGAATCCTTCACCAAGTTTAATTGTGCTTGACAGGACAAACAAGAAAATATTCATGTCTTTCAATGGCAATGGTGTATTGAGTCAATTTTGAAGGAGGAAGATATGGCAGATCAGGTAAAATGCATTAAAAAGTTGTGAAGCGAGCAAGCAAAAATTTCCAGTTTTTACTAAAATATCCAATTTTGTGATTTTGACATAATATTCAGAATAATATCATATTTCACTTTCTATGTTTTCTGTTATTTTTCTTTCCACTTTTTTCCTTGGTCATAATTTTGTATTGGGAGGGGGGGGGAGCACCCCGAGCCCCCACCCCTCAGTATGCCACTGTTCAAAGGCATCATTACCTTTGCAGAACACAATGAAAGGATTCGAAAAAAAACACGCTCTACCATAATTTGGTTTAAAAAAATGTTCTTGCCTAAGGAATATTCAAAACTAAAAGAGAACATATTAAAAAGGAACAACACCACAACTATCCAAATAAATAAGTAGATTTGGAAATGAATTTCGACTGCATAATTCGAAAATAATGGCAAAGATAATGAAAAGGTTAAGAGGAATTCTGCTGATAGCAAGAAGTCCGACCATCATATTATGCCATTTTGGCGCAAGCTTCCTTTTTTACCCCAGACAAAACAAAAATTTGTGTTTGCGTAAGCACGAACAAAACCAAATTATTTTAATAGCATTTGAAGGATAAGACTCCATAGCATGTATTGACACCAAAATATTGAGATCATAATTTGAAACAAAAATTTTATAGACTTTTCAAATCTATCCCATTTTTTCATACGCACTGTAGAACTTGGGAACTTATTTAGAGATTTACTTAACTGTACAGCAGAGAATTCTCTATTTATGCATAAAATAATTTATCAAAAATGAATTTTAATAAATTATGAAAAATCAGCAATACACCCTTAGCTTTGCAATTTCAAAGAAGCTCATGCTAATTATGTAGGGCTAAACCAAATTTTTAATTTGTTTGATCATTTAGTAAGCGTTAACTTAAAATACACAGTCCCCTGGTACACAGTATAGGCCGAGGTCCATGGTGACCCTCCCGAATAGGATAATTTTCATTTCTCTTTGGCTACTGAGAATGGAATATTCAAAACATTGTTCTGTCAAACCAAAGGTAGATAGATAATACAGAGATTATATTTCTTTAAAACACGTATGATATAGATCTACTGTACCTTCTGATGACGAGGCGGCAAATTAAATGTGGTTGGGACAGCATCCTGTCTTAGACGAATCGTTTGCCCAGTCCTGTCAAAGCAAGCATCTTCAAAATGATCAGAACAGAGTTCAGAGCTCTTGGAGGAATTCGATGAAGCTTGCTTCATATTGACCATCCATACTGTGTTACAGTACCAGTTCAGTCCAACGGCTGAATGGGAATCTGCAGCAAATGTAAACACATGTCATGAAATATATAATTAAGAAAACTCTAGGCCTACTCAGCAGCGGCCCGTTTATCAACACCTGGACAAGTGAGTCATATTTATCTACTAACCACAGAGTTAGTTCCTATCTTTAGGATTTTTTACAAGAAATAATCCATTAATAACGTTATATTGAGACTATCGGTAGAAAGTACAAGAGATGTAGCCTTAATCACATAATAGCATAATTTTCAAAAAGTTAAATCATGATAAAACTTGCAATTATTGTGATAAATCAGGAAATACATCCAATCAAAAAAATAGCAGAGCCAAAACTAGAACAAAAGCTTCAATCTCTGTTAAAGGGGAATCCAACCCAAATAAAAACTTGTTCTTAGGGGAATAAGAAAAATCAGTCAAGTTGATAGGTGAAAGTTTGAACACTATCTGACAAATAATAAGAAAGTTATTTTTTTAAAGTTGTGAATATTGGTAATCCCTAGATCCACGAGACTGCAAATTGGCCACATATGTGATGTCACAGTGATGTAAGGCAAGGACTACTCTTCCATGTACTCCAATACATAAAATGGCTAATATGTCATTTTTTCAAATGTTTTACTTCAAATTTTTATTTTTCTTTCACATGAGGACATAAAACAATATACTACCAGGGTT
Organism: Lytechinus variegatus; assembly: GCF_018143015.1. Classification (NCBI taxonomy): domain Eukaryota; kingdom Metazoa; phylum Echinodermata; class Echinoidea; order Temnopleuroida; family Toxopneustidae; genus Lytechinus; species Lytechinus variegatus. The sequence goes on from NC_054742.1 coordinate 25,989,264, forward strand.
ATATTTAGATTACTGCCCCAGGGGAAGGGCAGTTAGGAGAAAAACACAAATCCCTGATAATTAAGTACATGGCCTATGGGAAAGTTGTCCTTGCCTCTTGTCATAATTTACTTACCCAGTTGCCACTTTGAAATCTACATAATCATAGGGATTTCAATTTTAAAGCAGCCATAACTTTCTTATTGTTGGTCCGATTTCTTTCAAACTTTCACCATTCTGTTTTATCTAATTTTCTCCTTTCCAACACTATATTTTATGACCAAGGCTGGATTCCCCTTAAGTGTAAAGGCATCCGGCCGAGCGTTGTTGGAGCGGTCGTGGAGCGGAGAGAAAAAAAATCATCACTGCTCGCTACCGTTTACCATTTTCAAGTTCGATTTTAGTTTTTTTTGTTTTCGATTTTTTCCCCCCTTTTGAGAGAAAAATTCTACCCTCTTTCCCTACCGCTCCAACAACGCTCGGCCGGTGTGACCATGCCTTTATGTTGGTTGTTCAGCTGAATTTCGTTGGCTTCACTCACCAAATACAGAAAAAGATATAAAAATACTCCTCGAGACAGAGGGCTGCCAGCTGTCTACTAAAGGCAAAACATGCATCAAACATAATTAAACCATGCAGACTTGGGGATTAAAATGCCGAGAAAAATGAAATCATCACTAATTCATTTTGAACATGACTAAAAAACAAGGCAAAAGCAATTTTTGTCTCGCCCACTTATGAAAATAACCAGAAATATTGTGATTTGCGAGGGCACGCAAGAATTATATCGAAACTTCATTGTGAAATTACTGGGATGGAATAACACTTGTCATACCAGCCTTGCACGTAAACTTTAATATTGACCTGAAAATGACCTTTGACCTTACCATGTGACATCCGACTGCAGCATAAGTCTGCAAGTTTGGTTGAAAAGTGACTTACGGTTGCGGAGTTAGGTGTCATAAGAGAGTCTTGCATGTAAACTTTAACCTGTAGATGACCTTTGACCTTTCCATGTGACCTCTGACTGCAGCATAACATGCAGGTCCCCCAAGTCCATCTACCTTCCAAGTTTGGTTGAAAAGTGACTTACGGTTGCGGAGTTAGGTGTCATAAGAGAGTCTTGCATGTAAACTTTAACCTGTAAATGACCTTTGACCTTTCCATGTGACCTCCGACTGCAGCATAACATGCACGTCCCCCAAGTCTATCCAACATCCAAGTTTGGTTGAAAAGTGACTTACGGTTGCGGAGTTAGTTTTCATAAGAGAGTCTTGCATGTAAACTTTGACGTTGACCTGAAAATGACCTTTGAACTTATCATGTGACCTCCCACTTCAGCGTAACATGTGCAGGTCCCCCAAGTCCATCTACTGTCCATGTTAGGTTGAAAAGCAACTTACATTTGCGAAGTTAGGTGTCCTGCATGTAAACTTTAACGTTGACCTGAAAATGACCTTCGACCTTACCATGTGACCTCTGACTGTAGCATAACATGCAGGTCCCCCAAGTCCATCGACCATCCATGTTTGATTGAAAAGTGACTTATGGTTGCGGAGTTAGGTGTCATAAGAGTCTTGCATGTAAACTTTAACCTGTAAATGATATTTTACCTTACCATGTGACCTCTGACTGCAGCATAACATGCACGTCCCCCAAGTCTATCCAACATCCAAGTTTGGTTGAAAAGTGACTTACGGTTGCGGAGTTAGGTGTCATAAGAGTCTTGCATGTGAACTGTAACGTTGACCTGAAAATGACCTTTGACCTTACCATATGACCTCAGACTGCAGCATAACATGCAGGTCCCCCAAGTCCATCTACCATCCAAGTTTGGTTGAAAAGCGACTTACGGTTGTGGAGTTAGGTGTCATAAAAGTGTTGCATGTAAACTTTAACGTTGACCTGAAAATGACCTTTGACCTTACCATGTGACCTCTGACTGCAGCTCAACATGCAGGTCACCCAGGTCCATCTACCATCCATGTTTGGTTTAAAAGCGACTTACGGTTGTGGAGTTATGTGTCATTACAGGTTTGTGACGGACGGACAGACGACATTTGGATCCCTTAGTCTCGCCTTCACCTCTGGTGGGCAGGACAAATATGTCATACGGACGTTGAGATATGCCGCGAGAGCTTTTCTCGAAAGGGTGGGTTGAGGAGGAAAGTCAAACAAAACACACCTTTTCGGGACAACCGGGGGAACTTTCCATGAAAGGCTGCATGTGTTTAATATTTTTTCTGAACCAATCGTTTCTATGAAAATTAGTCTTGAAATAACAATATAACAGTAATATAGACACTAGACAGAGGTGCATAGATGGGGGGAGGCTTGGGATGCTCTCCCCCCCCAAAAAAAAAAAGGGGGAAAGAAAAATGAAATATAACATTTTCTGAATATTTTTATGTCAAGCTACAAAATGTGATTTTTTTTAATGAAAAGCTTGCTCGCTCACAACTTCTATTGAATTTTGCCTGATATGACACATCTGACTCCCTCAAAATCTTGGGCTCATTTTGTCTCTGATTATTAGGAGAAAAAGAGAGCTTGCAGTTTTTGTGATTCTGAATAAAATTTCATATTAATGAAGTAATTCTGGACACAAAATAATTACACAAAGCCATATGGAATTATGAGAAATAGTAAACAAATATATCAGGCTTTGAGAAAGTATAGTTGAATTATTTATCCGAGGTTGGTCTGACAATTACTTCCTGAGGGGCGAAGCCCCGAGGGAAATAAAGTAGTTTTGCCAGTCCAACCGAGGATTAATAATTCCCACTATGCTTTCGAATGAAACGCCTGATATATTTGTTTTTTATCCAACTTTTTATAATTTATAACCAAAATCTATGTGATGAGCTTGCAAAGTCCGGTTACTTGAGTTGAATTACCTACTTTTCTCTGAGCCATCGTGCTCAGCAGAACGCAGATCAGTGCCTGTGCCGACACATCGCTGGACTTGCCGGGAGAGAGAGCGCGCTGGCCGGTGTGCCTGAGAGTTTAGCTAGATCCAGTTTTGTGAAATAATGATGTCAGACCTCGATATACTAGTATCCAAAAATATATCGAGGTATGACGTCAGAGTTGAAATATATTCGGTCACATCATGCTACTTGAACCAATAGTACTATACATGATTTACTCTATGTAGGATATAATGTATTCTATTCTATAGGCGTAAGTATTTGCATAGAAGTGTGATGAAACAAATCAGTGGCGAAGTGAGCCAAAGTTTTGAAGGGGCTAGATATGAATAATTGGGCAGATCTTTTTTTTGTGAGCGAGCAAAAAAAATAAAAATTGTCAAGGGGTCATTGAATCCTTCACCAAGTTTAATTGTGCTTGACAGGACAAACAAGAAAATATTCATGTCTTTCAATGGCAATGGTGTATTGAGTCAATTTTGAAGGAGGAAGATATGGCAGATCAGGTAAAATGCATTAAAAAGTTGTGAAGCGAGCAAGCAAAAATTTCCAGTTTTTACTAAAATATCCAATTTTGTGATTTTGACATAATATTCAGAATAATATCATATTTCACTTTCTATGTTTTCTGTTATTTTTCTTTCCACTTTTTTCCTTGGTCATAATTTTGTATTGGGAGGGGGGGGGAGCACCCCGAGCCCCCACCCCTCAGTATGCCACTGTTCAAAGGCATCATTACCTTTGCAGAACACAATGAAAGGATTCGAAAAAAAACACGCTCTACCATAATTTGGTTTAAAAAAATGTTCTTGCCTAAGGAATATTCAAAACTAAAAGAGAACATATTAAAAAGGAACAACACCACAACTATCCAAATAAATAAGTAGATTTGGAAATGAATTTCGACTGCATAATTCGAAAATAATGGCAAAGATAATGAAAAGGTTAAGAGGAATTCTGCTGATAGCAAGAAGTCCGACCATCATATTATGCCATTTTGGCGCAAGCTTCCTTTTTTACCCCAGACAAAACAAAAATTTGTGTTTGCGTAAGCACGAACAAAACCAAATTATTTTAATAGCATTTGAAGGATAAGACTCCATAGCATGTATTGACACCAAAATATTGAGATCATAATTTGAAACAAAAATTTTATAGACTTTTCAAATCTATCCCATTTTTTCATACGCACTGTAGAACTTGGGAACTTATTTAGAGATTTACTTAACTGTACAGCAGAGAATTCTCTATTTATGCATAAAATAATTTATCAAAAATGAATTTTAATAAATTATGAAAAATCAGCAATACACCCTTAGCTTTGCAATTTCAAAGAAGCTCATGCTAATTATGTAGGGCTAAACCAAATTTTTAATTTGTTTGATCATTTAGTAAGCGTTAACTTAAAATACACAGTCCCCTGGTACACAGTATAGGCCGAGGTCCATGGTGACCCTCCCGAATAGGATAATTTTCATTTCTCTTTGGCTACTGAGAATGGAATATTCAAAACATTGTTCTGTCAAACCAAAGGTAGATAGATAATACAGAGATTATATTTCTTTAAAACACGTATGATATAGATCTACTGTACCTTCTGATGACGAGGCGGCAAATTAAATGTGGTTGGGACAGCATCCTGTCTTAGACGAATCGTTTGCCCAGTCCTGTCAAAGCAAGCATCTTCAAAATGATCAGAACAGAGTTCAGAGCTCTTGGAGGAATTCGATGAAGCTTGCTTCATATTGACCATCCATACTGTGTTACAGTACCAGTTCAGTCCAACGGCTGAATGGGAATCTGCAGCAAATGTAAACACATGTCATGAAATCAATTATATATAATTAAGAAAACTCTAGGCCTACTCAGCAGCGGCCCGTTTATCAACACCTGGACAAGTGAGTCATATTTATCTACTAACCACAGAGTTAGTTCCTATCTTTAGGATTTTTTACAAGAAATAATCCATTAATAACGTTATATTGAGACTATCGGTAGAAAGTACAAGAGATGTAGCCTTAATCACATAATAGCATAATTTTCAAAAAGTTAAATCATGATAAAACTTGCAATTATTGTGATAAATCAGGAAATACATCCAATCAAAAAAATAGCAGAGCCAAAACTAGAACAAAAGCTTCAATCTCTGTTAAAGGGGAATCCAACCCAAATAAAAACTTGTTCTTAGGGGAATAAGAAAAATCAGTCAAGTTGATAGGTGAAAGTTTGAACACTATCTGACAAATAATAAGAAAGTTATTTTTTTAAAGTTGTGAATATTGGTAATCCCTAGATCCACGAGACTGCAAATTGGCCACATATGTGATGTCACAGTGATGTAAGGCAAGGACTACTCTTCCATGTACTCCAATACATAAAATGGCTAATATGTCATTTTTTCAAATGTTTTACTTCAAATTTTTATTTTTCTTTCACATGAGGACATAAAACAATATACTACCAGGGTTATATTTAGATTACTGCCCCAGGGGAAGGGCAGTTAGGAGAAAAACACAAATCCCTGATAATTAAGTACATGGCCTATGGGAAAGTTGTCCTTGCCTCTTGTCATAATTTACTTACCCAGTTGCCACTTTGAAATCTACATAATCATAGGGATTTCAATTTTAAAGCAGCCATAACTTTCTTATTGTTGGTCCGATTTCTTTCAAACTTTCACCATTCTGTTTTATCTAATTTTCTCCTTTCCAACACTATATTTTATGACCAAGGCTGGATTCCCCTTAAGTGTAAAGGCATCCGGCCGAGCGTTGTTGGAGCGGTCGTGGAGCGGAGAGAAAAAAAATCATCACTGCTCGCTACCGTTTACCATTTTCAAGTTCGATTTTAGTTTTTTTTGTTTTCGATTTTTTCCCCCCTTTTGAGAGAAAAATTCTACCCTCTTTCCCTACCGCTCCAACAACGCTCGGCCGGTGTGACCATGCCTTTATGTTGGTTGTTCAGCTGAATTTCGTTGGCTTCACTCACCAAATACAGAAAAAGATATAAAAATACTCCTCGAGACAGAGGGCTGCCAGCTGTCTACTAAAGGCAAAACATGCATCAAACATAATTAAACCATGCAGACTTGGGGATTAAAATGCCGAGAAAAATGAAATCATCACTAATTCATTTTGAACATGACTAAAAAACAAGGCAAAAGCAATTTTTGTCTCGCCCACTTATGAAAATAACCAGAAATATTGTGATTTGCGAGGGCACGCAAGAATTATATCGAAACTTCATTGTGAAATTACTGGGATGGAATAACACTTGTCATACCAGCCTTGCACGTAAACTTTAATATTGACCTGAAAATGACCTTTGACCTTACCATGTGACATCCGACTGCAGCATAAGTCTGCAAGTTTGGTTGAAAAGTGACTTACGGTTGCGGAGTTAGGTGTCATAAGAGAGTCTTGCATGTAAACTTTAACCTGTAGATGACCTTTGACCTTTCCATGTGACCTCTGACTGCAGCATAACATGCAGGTCCCCCAAGTCCATCTACCTTCCAAGTTTGGTTGAAAAGTGACTTACGGTTGCGGAGTTAGGTGTCATAAGAGAGTCTTGCATGTAAACTTTAACCTGTAAATGACCTTTGACCTTTCCATGTGACCTCCGACTGCAGCATAACATGCACGTCCCCCAAGTCTATCCAACATCCAAGTTTGGTTGAAAAGTGACTTACGGTTGCGGAGTTAGTTTTCATAAGAGAGTCTTGCATGTAAACTTTGACGTTGACCTGAAAATGACCTTTGAACTTATCATGTGACCTCCCACTTCAGCGTAACATGTGCAGGTCCCCCAAGTCCATCTACTGTCCATGTTAGGTTGAAAAGCAACTTACATTTGCGAAGTTAGGTGTCCTGCATGTAAACTTTAACGTTGACCTGAAAATGACCTTCGACCTTACCATGTGACCTCTGACTGTAGCATAACATGCAGGTCCCCCAAGTCCATCGACCATCCATGTTTGATTGAAAAGTGACTTATGGTTGCGGAGTTAGGTGTCATAAGAGTCTTGCATGTAAACTTTAACCTGTAAATGATATTTTACCTTACCATGTGACCTCTGACTGCAGCATAACATGCACGTCCCCCAAGTCTATCCAACATCCAAGTTTGGTTGAAAAGTGACTTACGGTTGCGGAGTTAGGTGTCATAAGAGTCTTGCATGTGAACTGTAACGTTGACCTGAAAATGACCTTTGACCTTACCATATGACCTCAGACTGCAGCATAACATGCAGGTCCCCCAAGTCCATCTACCATCCAAGTTTGGTTGAAAAGCGACTTACGGTTGTGGAGTTAGGTGTCATAAAAGTGTTGCATGTAAACTTTAACGTTGACCTGAAAATGACCTTTGACCTTACCATGTGACCTCTGACTGCAGCTCAACATGCAGGTCACCAAGGTCCATCTACCATCCATGTTTGGTTTAAAAGCGACTTACGGTTGTGGAGTTATGTGTCATTACAGGTTTGTGACGGACGGACAGACGACATTTGGATCCCTTAGTCTCGCCTTCACCTCTGGTGGGCAGGACAAATATGTCATACGGACGTTGAGATATGCCGCGAGAGCTTTTCTCGAAAGGGTGGGTTGAGGAGGAAAGTCAAACAAAACACACCTTTTCGGGACAACCGGGGGAACTTTCCATGAAAGGCTGCATGTGTTTAATACTTTTTCTGAACCAATCGTTTCTATGAAAATTAGTCTTGAAATAACAATATAACAGTAATATAGACACTAGACAGAGGTGCATAGATGGGGGGAGGCTTGGGATGCTCTCCCCCCCCCAAAAAAAAAAGGGGGAAAGAAAAATGAAATATAACATTTTCTGAATATTTTTATGTCAAGCTACAAAATGTGATTTTTTTTAATGAAAAGCTTGCTCGCTCACAACTTCTATTGAATTTTGCCTGATATGACACATCTGACTCCCTCAAAATCTTGGGCTCATTTTGTCTCTGATTATTAGGAGAAAAAGAGAGCTTGCAGTTTTTGTGATTCTGAATAAAATTTCATATTAATGAAGTAATTCTGGACACAAAATAATTACACAAAGCCATATGGAATTATGAGAAATAGTAAACAAATATATCAGGCTTTGAGAAAGTATAGTTGAATTATTTATCCGAGGTTGGTCTGACAATTACTTCCTGAGGGGCGAAGCCCCGAGGGAAATAAAGTAGTTTTGCCAGTCCAACCGAGGATTAATAATTCCCACTATGCTTTCGAATGAAACGCCTGATATATTTGTTTTTTATCCAACTTTTTATAATTTATAACCAAAATCTATGTGATGAGCTTGCAAAGTCCGGTTACTTGAGTTGAATTACCTACTTTTCTCTGAGCCATCGTGCTCAGCAGAACGCAGATCAGTGCCTGTGCCGACACATCGCTGGACTTGCCGGGAGAGAGAGCGCGCTGGCCGGTGTGCCTGAGAGTTTAGCTAGATCCAGTTTTGTGAAATAATGATGTCAGACCTCGATATACTAGTATCCAAAAATATATCGAGGTATGACGTCAGAGTTGAAATATATTCGGTCACATCATGCTACTTGAACCAATAGTACTATACATGATTTACTCTATGTAGGATATAATGTATTCTATTCTATAGGCGTAAGTATTTGCATAGAAGTGTGATGAAACAAATCAGTGGCGAAGTGAGCCAAAGTTTTGAAGGGGCTAGATATGAATAATTGGGCAGATCTTTTTTTTGTGAGCGAGCAAAAAAAATAAAAATATTTAACTTTATAAATATCCAATGAAAGCATAATATTCAGAAAAAATATATTTCACCATTTTCTTTTCTACTTTCTTGGTCATAATTTATTTTTGTAGGAGAGGAGAGGGGGCAAGCGCCCGAAGACCCCCTCGCCTCATCTGTGCACTGAAGAAATTACTTTGAAACTGACTTTCCTTTGCAAGCTGCTGGATAATCTTTATATAATAGTTACCATGCAAGGACGGCTGCACTGCCGAGACTATTGAAAATAAATACATGAAAATGCACAAAATTTGTGTTTTCCCTTCTTTCCTTCCGTTTTGTTTCACCTGCATAGGAGAGTAAAATTATATTATAGGCGCTGTTTTTCTGACGGTGGCGGCATCAACACCAAATCTTAACAAAAGGTTGTGTTTTTTAAATGAAAACTTAGAAACCTAGTTCATGAAATTTGGGCATAAGGTTAATCAAGTATTGCTAAACGTCCTGCCTGAGTTTCAGGTCACTCAGTTGTTGTGTGTCCGTACAGGTTGTGTGTCCACACGATCAATGTTAGAAAGTCATTTGAAAAAAGTTAGAAGCGAAGTTTCATCAAATTTTAGTACAAAATGTTGGGAAATATAAAGAACAAAATAGAAGATGATAACAAGTATTGAATTCATATTTTTAGTGTAATCCAAAGACAAAAAGGAAGGCTTCAAAAAGATTGTTTACATTCATAATTCCGAAGCTTCGTTATTCCGAAGGTTTGGATATTCCGGAGGTTCGTTAATCTGAAAGCGAAATAAGGTTCGTTGTTCCGAAGGTCCGACAATCCAAAAATTGAAATGACGTTCGTTGTTCCAAAGGTTCGTTAATCCGAAAAGGAATAATGAGAGTCATAATTCCGAAGGTTCGTTAGTCCGAAAAAAAATGAGGTTCGTTGTTCATTTAGTTTTTTCGGATTAACGAACCTCATTTCGTTTTCGGATTAACGAACCTCATTTCGTTTTCGGACTAACGAACCTTCGGAATTATCACTCATTATTCCTTTTCGGATTAACGAACCTTCGGAATTACGCCACAAATGTTCGGATTAACGAACCCTTTTTCGATTTAACGAACATTGTGGTTCAGGCAATAATGAATTCACGTGTTTTGGAATTACGAACCTTCTGAATTACGAAGTGTAACCAAAAGATAACATGTCCGGACACTGGACCCCCTCCTATATTAGTTTTGTTTTTAAAGATCGTGATGTTCCATGAGTTTTATATTTCCCCATAAAATCCCACCTTTGTCACTCGGAATATCAGATCGACTTAACGGACACGATGTTCAGCCAGATGGAGCGTATAGTAGTGGTGGTGAAGTGGAGCCGGCACAAACATCGCTCGAAGTAACTAAACTTGTACTAGTAATGAGTGGGGCTAGGACCTAGGCCAAACATACTTAGGCTACCACAACAGGCGATAGGCTTTCTTACCCCTCCAAAGATAACTTCTTAAATTGGAGATAAAATTTTACCTTCTAGGGTGACCTTTTCTTGGACTTGCCCTATACCCTGTACCATGAACCGTTTTGGCAGTGGATATCTAAGTCAGTGGGTCGCGCATGGGATCTCATTCTTACTTCTGGTGTCCATACCACATGATTTTTCTGTGCGCGGTGGCGCATCTTTGGGCCCGAGCCGAGATAGGCCTCGACTCTAACATTAGAGTCTACGGACAAGCCCAACTCATAGTCAAGGGTTCATTACATGCAGAAACAGATCTAGAGGGGGGGTTGCAACCCCCCCAAAAAAAAAAAAAAATCTGGGGACCATTTTTTTTAAATCTTATCTTTTTTAAAAAACTTGTAATTTTATTTTATTCTATTTCTATGTAGTATTCATTTAATTTATTATTATTATTTATTTGGGGGGAGGGTTGGGCGAACAAATGTCACATAGTCCTTTTTGCCCCCCATCAGCTTTTTTGAGGACACGGGCCACCGCGGAAGTGACAATCTAGGCCAGGGTTGCTGATTCTCATCCCCAAACAAAAATCCCCCCATTAAAAAAAAAAAAATGGGGGATTGCAACTTAATTTTACAAATTTTCATGGGGGTTAATTTGGCAACGACCTCTATATCAAAAATAGTGGTGTTTTAGATGCAAGGAAACGCCATTTTCACACACAGATTTTCAAAAATTTTCCCTACGTGGGAGGGGGGACACCCCCCCAAACACCCTCGCTTGCTCCGCTCGCTTGGACTCGGTCGCTACGCTCCCTCACATACCACCCCCACCCCCCCCTTTATAAAAGCTGGATCCGCCCCTGACATGCCACAGCGCACAGAAAAACCAAGCCATTACTTAGAAGTGGTGTGTTTAATGCCTTATGGACGTGGACATCACTTGCAGAAGTGGGATCGCAGCAAGCCAGCATGCGCGACCCACTAACTCATTAACTGTCAATTCGAAATCCACTGCCAAACATGGTTCAATGGTTTAATTTACCAGTATTAATACTAACCTCGCAATGCGTGTGGGTGCCCAAGCTAAAGCTGTTTTTAATAATCTAAAAATAAAATCACGTCAATCACTGACTCAGTCTCAGAGTCAGACAGTCAATAATTATATAAAATTTGTCATCCAATGAAGTTTCCAATTTCAACATGCATTTTGCTCTGAGTCAGTCTGAGTATGAATTTTACACCATTTATCAAAATCTAGGCCTAAATATCAGCCTGTATAATTCATTACCATTTTAGGTGTGCACAAAAGACCAATCCCCCTGGCCTGGCATGGGCATGGTCGACTACAGTAGGACCCTACACAAACTTGAATACACGGGACTATAAATTGCACAGCTTCTTGCAAATGCAAGTTTGGCAACGACTAACGAATTCCCATTTTGTTTTCAACGTAATTTTGAAGTCGAAAACATAGCTAAACTTACGAATGCAATGTCCGTCCACATTCTACCAATTAGAGAAGTTGTTTGCAGCTCTCGTTGACATGAATAACGTGAAATCTAAGCTAAACAAGAAAGGTTCACCAACATGCCGACCTAGTACCTGTGAGTGTGACCGTCCCGCGCCCGGATATCGATCGAGCGAAGATATCGGCTTGAGCAAGGTGCAGCCAATCAGCGACGATCTCATATTCCCTGCCAGAAAGAGGAGACAGAATTATTTTACATGGACAGAATTTTTAGTGATGTGACACAAAATCATTTCGTCGACGGAATTTTTTGTGATGTGACACAAAATCATTTCGTTGACGGAATAAATATTTGCATCGCAACGAAATGAATTTCGAGGACGCAATTTTATTTCGTCTCGAGGAAATTGATTATAAGTGTGACACAAAATAAATTTTGTATACGAAATCAAACTGCATCATGACGAAATGAATTTCGTTGGAGTGAAACACATATTTTCCTACAGAATTTTCCTTTGGACAATTGGGGTGCTATTTCGTTAGATCAAAATTCATTTCGTGTGTACGAAATAAATTTTGTGGACGAAATTACATTTCGTCTCGACGAAAATTTATTTTGTGTGACAAGAATAATTTCGTATACGAAATAAAACTGCGTCATGACGAAATCATTTTCATACGAACAAAAAAACTTTTGTGTACGGAATGACGTGAATTGGACGGAATTTACCATCGGACATTTGGTGCGCCATTTTGTATGGCACGCCAAATGAAGTTTGTGGACGCAATTACATTTTGTCTAAACGAAATTTATTTTGTGCATTTCGTCGAGACGAAAATGATTTTGTGTGACACAAAATAAATTTCGTGTACGAAATTAGAAAAGCGTCATGACAAAAAGATTTTCGTCTGAATAAAAACACATTTTGTGTACGGAATTGCTTGAATTGCACAGAATATACTGGCGTACACTTGGCACGCCATAGCCGCCAAGCGTGAGCTGAAAAATTATGACATTCCGACCTATTAGACATTCAATAACACGATATGCACAACTATACAGTTGACGTGAGCGCGAATCGCAAGTGGAGATTTCAGACCTAAAAACGGGACACTCCATTCATTTTTTTGTAAATCAGGAAAAGGATGGGTATATTGGGTATTTTTCTACATTAATAATGTGAGCGCGAATGTCGAGCAGAAATTTTTTGATATTCTGATCTGAAACATTTATGATTTTAGCACGTTTTGAATGGGAAAAGCAAGCTGATTAAACATGCTTGCGCGTGTGTAGATGATGTAAACCTAGAATCTGGGCATTCTGAATGCATTTTTTTAATGCGAGCACTGTCCATTTTTGTAAAGCTATATAGCAGAAATCTGTTTGTGCAGAAATGCTTGTTTTGACACTCTGTCAAGGGGAAAGGGCGAAATCAAACTTACCCTGCGAAGCATTTTTCATAAATTTCCCTATAGCACTTTTAGCCAATTGAAATAAAACGGATACATTCAAGCATTTTTATAACAATTTTGCCGCCCAAATTGAAATTTCAACTTAGTAAGCACAACCTTTACACTTTATGTGCCAGCTGGATCTGAGGACATATCTGAATATGAAGAAAAGTTTATATCAGACATCGTCCAGCATTTCTCACTAAGTTTTTATCATTTAAAGTGGGTTTACATTTCATTTTTCATTTAATACTTGTTTCTCCACACTTTTCCCAACCTTGACAATGATCATGATGATTAACAAAATGAAAATCAAGCCTAAGCCATTTCATGTAACTCACAGCTCAGTGTAAAGCAAATGTTGTCACGATGGCCTCAGTGTGTGGGGGAGTTGGGTGGGGCGCAATGCACTCTTCGAAGTGTTTTAGGTAAGGAAACAAGTTTAAAAAAGTAAAAGATATCTTCAAATCAATTTTACTAGCTAAATTTCACGTGTTCTTCATGGTGAAGGTCTACTTTTATTCGCATCACATTTACTATTTCAATGTTCTGCGCAAATAATTTTTCACCACTTTTCAAAAGTAAGTGGTGCTCACTCAAGCGGAAATATTTTGTGACAGTAATATCGTCATTTGCTTAAATGGATCTGTACCAATGATAAAATGTGGAAAAAATCGTCAGGATATTACAAACATATAATTTCATAGGATTTTTTTTCTAAGTGTAAATTTTTTTGATACGCACTGTAGTTTATGATTGCCAAATACCAATATCCTGCAATTTTAAAGAAATTTGAGGTCATGTATCGAAAAAGAAAAAAAAATCATTTAATGTTACAGGGCCTTGCAATCTTGTATCAGACAGAGAACTATATATACAGTGAATGGGGAATATTTGAAACTAGTATAAGTGATCACTATTTGGTGTATATTCGCGATTTCAGTGCTCATAAAGATTCCGAATATGCAGAATTTCGTTCATTTAAAAATCTTGATGAGGAAACGTTATATAGTGAATTGAGAAATATTCCTTGGCAGGTCGTAAAAGATATAGATGATGTGGCTGTTGCTTGGGATGTATGGTTGACTTTTTTCAATGATGTAATCAACAGGCACATTCCCTTTTGTAAAAAGCGGATAAGAAAAAAAGCTTGTCCTTGGATATCTGACGAGGTCGTCAAGCTAATGAAGGAACGTGATAAGGTTCTAAAAACAGCTAAAGTTTAAAAAAAATTAATATTTGGGACACATACAAATTTCTGAAAAATAAAGTTATTCATCTCATGAGAAAAAGTAAAAAAAAATATAATGCAAACCAGATTTCACAAAATCATAACAATAGTAAGAAAATGTGGAGATGTTTGAGAGAACTTGTGCCCAAGTCATTACCTATTTCTCCCAACACCATAAACGTAGATGGAACAGATGTGTCGGGCAATGCAAATATTGCTGAAGCATTTAATGAATTTTTCATTTCAAATGCTACTAATATTACTAAGGACCTGCAAAGGGATACGTCTCAACAGAGAGTTCAAGTAGAAGATGATATAAATGTTGGTTCAATTCACTCTCAATTTGAGCTAAAGTTGATTACTAGAGACTTTGTTTTGAAACAGATTGATAATCTGAGTATAGATAAATCAACTGGGGAAGATCATGTCAGCTGCAAGTTTTAAAGATGACAAAAAATGTTATCGCAGAGTCCCTTTGTGATATTATTAACAAATCCCTTTCTACTGGAGTTGTTCCTCGTGAATCTGGTGATATGTCTTCGTTGAATAATTACCGCCCCATTTCTATACTACCAATCGTGAGTAAAATTTTAGAAAGGGCTGTTCACCAACAGCTAAGTGAATTCTTGGACGTGAATGATTTATTACACCCAAATCAATCTGGTTTTCGGCCTATGCATTCAACAACTACTGCCCTTGCAAAACTTGTAAATCAGTGGTCGTTAAACATTGATAACAATATAATTTCTGGAGTTGCGTTCATAGATCTTCGGAACGCCTTTGACAGTGGCGTAACTACGGGGGGGCATGGGGGGGCACGTGCCCCCCAATCGGCTGGCAAAAAAAAAAAAAAAAAACGGGGAAAAGGAGAAAAAAAGAGAAAAAGGAAGAGAAACGTAGTGGGGGGAAGAAGAAATCGTTTATTATAGTGTTATATTATATTATGTTATATAACATAAGAAGCATTTTTCACAACTTTATGAAACATTATTTGCTTAATTGTGTCTTCATTGTTCCTGGTGCTTGCATAGACTTTTTTAACGAGATATATAACCTGCTGTACTAAAGCCTCCCGTTTTCAAATCAATATACAACAAAATAATATATTTCCTCGCAATTAGAGTTATTATTGTTTTAAGTAGTGATATATTCTTCTTTTTCATGACTACTAAAAGTTATTGCCCCATTTTAAGGTCTTAATATAAAACATTTCCTGTCCGTGCTAACGTTCGCATTAGTGGATTGGTGAGATTTCTGCTCTTCATGAACTCCTAACATCAGTCCTTAAAATGTCAATTTTTCTGATCTGAATATCAAAAATTTTTAGCTCGCGCTTCGCGCTCGCATCATTTGGTTAGTGAAATACGTGAGGTCTTAGTAAATTCCTACAAACAAGCCTTGGAATGCCCCTCTTCATGTCTGAATTTCCTCGATTTTCAGCTCGCGCTTCGTGCTCGCAGTATTTCATTAGTGAGATGCGTATGATAATCATGATTACAATGACTTCAAAAAGTGATCCATGTGTTTAGATGTATTTCTAACAAAATCAGCAAGCGCTTGGCACTCGCATTAGATGACTGTGGTGAGATATGTATACTCTGACTTAATGGATTCGTAACTATAGTCCTTAAAATATCCATGTTTGGGGTCAATATATACAAAAATTTCAGCTCGCGCTTCGCGCTCGCATCATTTGGTTAGTCAAATACGTAGGGTCTTAGAGAATTCCTACAAACAACCCTTAGAATGCCCCTCTTCAGGTCTATATTTCCTAAATTTTCAGCTCGCACTTTTGCGCTTGCAGTATTTGATTAGTAAGATGCGTATGATAATCATGATTACATGACTACAAAAGGTGCTTCATGACTGTGTTTAGATGTAATTCTAACAAAATAAGCAAAGGATGGCACTAGCATTAGATAACTATGGTGAGATATTTATACTCTTAATGGATTCTAAAATATAATCCTTAAAATATCCTTTTTTAGGGTCAGGAGATACAAAAATATTAGCTCGCGCTTCGCGCTCGCATTGTTTGTTTAGCGAGACAGTTAAGTATCATGATTACAAAACAAGTTGCTTATAATGTCAATTTTTAGCCCTCAATATCAAAAATTTTCAGCTCGCGCTTCGCGCTCGCATTATTTAATCAGTGAGATACATATCCGTTTGATGGCACTGCATGTCCTTAAAATATCTCTATTAGGTCAGTATACCTGACAACTTCGCGCGCTCCCTAAGTGACCCGAAATTTTTGCTGGTGCCCCCCCAATGCCGTGACCCACGGTACACACACTGGCCTTTGATACCGTGGACCATGAGCTGCTATTAAAGAAATTAGCTTGCATTGGTTGTAGTAATAGGACTATATCACTTGGTTCAAATCATATTTATTTGATCGACAACAAGTGACACAATTCAAAGGAGCCAAATCGCACCCTTCAATCGTCAAATTAGGCGTGCCACAAGGGTCAATTCTAGGTCCCCTTTTATTTTCAATATATGTTAATAGTTTACCTGAATGTATTCATGAAGGTATCATAGATAATTATGTACGCTGACGACACGACACTTACCGTCAGTGCGAATGATGCGACAGCTTTGGAAGAAAAATTAACTGCTGCATTAAACAAGGTCATGACATGGATTAAAGATAATCATCAACACTGTAAAAACTTGTGTCATGATAATAGGTTCTCGTGCTAATCTCAGGAAAATAGATTCTTTCACGATTTCGTTAAACGGTGATTTAATAAATAGAGTTCAATTCACCAAATGCTTAGGAGTTTTGATAAATGAAGAACTAAAATGGTCAAAACAAATTGAAAATGTATGTAAACTTACTCAGAAAAGCATTGGCATAATAAAGAGAGCGAAAAGTTCTTTGCCTGTGCAGTCCTTAAAGTTGCTTTATAACAGTTTAGTGTTGCCAAGATTTGATTACTGTTCTGTTGTATGGTCGAATAGATTTCAATCCCATACAATTAAGCTGCAAAAAAATTCAGAAGAGGGCTGCAAGAATTATATTGAACAAGACATACGACACACCGTCGGCTGATTTGTTCACAAGTCTTAAATGGATGACACTAGACAAACGATTTGAGCTCAGTCGCGTTTTGATGATATATAAATGTGTTCATAATTTAGTACCTTCTTACCTTCAGGTAAACTTAACCAATCCAAATGATGTACATGAACATCATACCAGACAGAGAGACAGTGGATATTTGCGCGTGCCCAAGTTTCGCACTGATTGTTATAAGTGTAGTCCAATCGTATCTTCAATATTTGAATGGAATAAGCTTGATAATTCAATTAGAACAGCTCCTTCTGTCATTTCATTTAAGAGAATGATAATAATAATAATAATAATTGGCATTTATACAGTGCGTATCAAAAAAAAAAAACGGGACAGATTTGAAAAGTCTATAAAATTTTTGTTTCAAATTATGATCTCTATATTTTGGTGTCAATATGTGCTCTGGAGTCTTATCCTTCAAAAGCCATTAAAATAATTTAGTTTCGTTCATGCTTGAGCGAACACGGAATGTTTTTGTTTGGGGTAAAAAAAGGAGGCTTGCGCCAAAATGGCATAAAATGATAAATATGATGGTCGGACTTCTTGCTAATCAGCAGACTTCCTCTTAACCTTTTCATTATCTTTGCCATAATTTTCGAATTATGCTGTCAAAATTCATTTCCAAATTTACTTATTTGCTTGAATAGTTCTGGTGTTGTTCCTTGTTAATACGTTCTCTTTTAGTTTTAAATGTTCCTTCTTGAGGCAAGAGCATTTTTTTTAAACCAAAGTATGGGAGAGTGTGTTTTTTTTTCTTCAAATCCTTTCATTGTGTGCTACAAAGGTTATGGTGCCTTTGAACAGTGGCATACTGAGGGGTGGGGGCTTTGGGTGCCCCCCCCCAATCAAAAAAAATTATGACCAAGGAAAAAAAGTGGAAAGAGAAATAACAGAAAACATAGAAAGTGAAATATGATATCATTTTCTGAATATTATGTCAAAATCACAAAATTAGATATTTTAATAAAAAAGTGGAAATTTTTGCTTGCTCGCTTCACAACTTTTTAATACATTTTACATTTTACCCGATCTGCCATATCTTGCTACTTCAAAATTGACTCAATACACCATTGCCATTGAAAGACTTGAATCCTTTCCTGTTTGTCCTGTCAAGTACATAATTAAATTTGGTGAAGGATTCAATAACACCTTGAAAATAGGATTCATGTCTTTTGTACGTATACCATTACATAAATTGTTTCACATAATAATTATCAAAGGTACCATAACATAATTTGTTTCACATAATAAAAGAATTTGAATGATTACAAATTCTCCCAATTAATAATGCAAATCCTCTTACTTGGGTTGACAAAAAGTCTCTTTCATTTCTTACTTATGAAGGAAAATTCAAAGGTAAAAGAAGTTTAAATGAAAAAAAAACCAATATAATTCAGGTAAATATATAAATTTGTAAATGAAATTTGACAGCATAATTCAAAATGATGGCAAAGATAATGAAAATATCAAGAGGAAGTCTGCTGATTAGCCAAAAGTCTAATCATCAAATTTCTCATTTCTGCCATATTGGCGCAAGCCTCTTTTTGAACCCCCGACAAAAACGACCCGTGTTCGCTCAAGCATGAACAAAATGTATTTTTTTAAATGGCATTTCAAAGATAAGATCTTAGAGCATCTATTAACATCACAATATAGATATAATGATTTGAAACAAATTTTTTATAGACTTTTTAAAACTGTCCCGTTTTTTTGATACGCACTGTATAGCGCTTTATCAATCTACGACTGTTCAAAGCGCTTCACAATTAATATTATTACCCGGTCACTGAATTCATAGCATTCCAAGCAGCCTGTTAGGCGCAAACTTGCTAAACCAACCATAATGACGGTTGTTTCCTACCGGTACCCAATTAGCTCCTGGGTGAGAGTGGCAAAGTGTGGATTGACGCCTTGCCAAAGGGCGCTAATCCATGGTGGGATTCGAACACACGACCCTCTGATTACAAGGCGAGAGTCAGAACCGCTACATCACGGCGCTTATGTTTAGAATGTTTAGAAGAACTTGTAATTTATAAATAACTTGCGGAACATCCATTGTTGTGCGTATTTTGTGTTAGCATGATCTTGATGATTTGGTGTATATTATCAGTATTTTCAAGATGTCCTTCTTAGTTAATTTGATTTATTGATATTTGATTATACGTCAAACGAGTGCCCGTCTGCGTTTTGTTTGCTGCTAAGTTTGTTAATGTTTCGTATTACATTCAAATCATAATGTGAATCTTAATGCTGTAACATTCTGTACATACGTTATGCACTTTGTAAATATGTTTATTGTTATTCAGGGCCCTATGGAAGACCACTACTTATTGGTGAATGGGCTACCCTGTCAAAATATTAGAAATAAATAAATAAAAAAATAAATCTGCTTATGTAGCACATATAACATAAATATTATCTGTATCGTCCCACTACTTTAAATCACAAAATATATTTCAGTATTCATAAATAGGAGTATAGGCTACCTGTCGATGTAAGTATTTTACGTATTTCATTGAAAAACTGCGGCAGGCATTAATAATTTGTTTCTATGATATTCCTAAATATTAGCTTATTACTCCCATCACATTATGTCTTAGTCATTTTCATTGCAATAGTTTTTTTTCTCTATAAAAAAATAAAGAAAAAATAAAAAAGGTTTTAATGATATATCGCAATACACCTATAGGTTGGCTGCATGGTGTCACGACTTGATCACCTCTTTCTATATGTATAGCTTTACAAAATTCAACTGACGCAACCATAATCACATTTAGTGTCCATCTTTTATTTCGATGTATTCTCCTTTCTCAATTTCCTTCCAATTTCCATATTCACTTGACAGCTGAGTATTTGTCTTAAAAAAACTAAAATCAACGGGTTTCAACGAGAATTTGGACAAAAGGCTTCCCAGTGCTTTTCACTGGCCTAAAGACCGTGACGTCATGTTAGATACGTCGTGATTCCAAAGGTTTGAACACAGAAAAAAATGATTTTTTTTTCTTTCAAATTCTGAATTCGATTTTTTTTAATTTGCAGATAAACTGACAATGTCAATAATTCAGTACTCAAATGGATGAAAAACTACAACTCTTAATTATTTTTTTGTGATTTCTTTGTTTGGCTCTTATTGCATGGGCCTAAATTGCTATGTCAGGAAAGAAAAGCTATTACACATATTTTGAATGCAGACAGAATTGGAATGCGTTTGAAAAATATCTTAAGGACTGTTTGTTAGAATTCCCGAATAGGATAAGTGTATAACTAAGTTGGCACGAATATTCACCAATGGGTAAAGACATGCATTTTCCAAACGTTTTTTTGTAGACTAAAGTACCAAAGTAAAACCTCATTTATTCCTCTGCCATTTCTTTTTCATTTTTTTGTTTTCTTTTTCTTTATTTGCGCCCCGGTTTTAAGTGGCGCCCTTGGCACTTACCCCCCCCCCTCCCCTGCCTCCCACTATAGATACGCCACTGGATTTATCAATTAAAACTTGAAGGAAAAGATATTTTTGGATATCTCTAGGTGATAGCAGTGAAAAATAAAATGTGTATCTGAAAAGCGAAAAAATCTTCCAGGTTTTCTGTGTACACTTTTATAGAATCACAACGCTTTTAACAGAAAATGACGTCAAGGTATCGGAGCTAGGCGGTGAAAGCAGGTATACAGTAACTAATTAAGAAAGCCTATTTTCGTAGCCAAATAATTCCCCCATGATCATTTATGAAAAGCTGTTGGATTGTGTGGGTAAAAAAGTGATCGTTATATTACATTTATCAATATAAAATAAACAGATATCATAAGTGGAATATTCGCTGATAGGGATTATATAACACTATTGAACAGTTTTAGGTACGTAATATCAATTTAGTCAATAAGACAGGACTGAATAACGTTTTCACAATAACAATAACCATGTAGCATTTTTTATTTTATTTAAAACATAAATATCAAGAGTCTCCACGCACATGGATATTCTATGCATAATGTAATGACTTTATCAGGTTATTTTATGTTGAAATTAGAGAAATGAAATAATAATTGTTTAAATACTGCAATATAATAAAAATAAAAATACAACATATTCAAAGCCACGCCTTTTATGTTTGGCATTTCGGTTACTAAAATGTTATAAGGCATTTCGTATAAGTTTATACAAAATTATTATTTAGAATGTCAGTATAGATTATGACGATTATGGTCACAACATTTATAATACCAATTTATAAACACATAATCCGTATTTTATTGATTTTTAAACTCATTTTACTATTAAACATTGACATACTATCTTTTATACATATAAATCTTTACTGAAAATTCCATACATTAAATTGTAACATTGGTGATGGTAAAAATTCAAGTCCACACATTGGAACAATATTATACATTTTGATTCATCCACAATACACATTATTCCTCGTCATATGCAACGTCTTAAAGAAACACATCACATTGGCTTTATATTGAAATATCAATCTCCTTTTCGAATAGTGTTTGATTATGATATGAATTATGGATCTATAACTTTTTTCTGCAAAATTTCTATCTGAATGATCGTTAGACATATAAATAATAATAATGATAGCAATAACAATAATAATAATAACAGTTCTTGTATAGCGCATCATGAATAATGTCTCTATGCGCTTTCAAAGGATTACCCCAGCTGTAGCTTGGGTAAAACTGGGTGACTTTCATTAAATCTGAAGGGGGCGGTTTAACAAAACTTCTTTTCGTAAAATTACGTGCGACTTTATACGAACAACTTGAATATGCCTAGCAAAGTGGAATTCTCATTTATTTTAATCGCATAACCTGAAGATGAAATATCAAAACAAAGGATATTCAACAGTAATACATGAACTATGCAAGATATTATATCTCCCACAAGTAAGATGAGCTGCCATTTTGCCTTCTATTAACCTATATTTATCTCATATCCTACATGATATCTTGATTTCATTTTCATCATGCTATTATTTTTTTTATCGAATCGGATATAATACCACCACTGTACGGGCAACATTCTCAATTTTAGTTTCAGTAAATCTGAAGACAATAGTTAATATCAAGATGATAGTGGTATTATACACGGTATATAGTAGCTGTCCCAAATATAAATTGACCATATTATGGCAATATTGATTATCTCCACAAGTAAATCAACGAGACCACGGAAATGGGAGTAACTCCAGCTTCCCTGACAAGTGATAATCCAGTTTTAAAATGACAAGTTATATGGGTAGTAAATCGTCATCAGCACTAGCAGTAGCACCACCACCACACTGTAAAAACTGCGGTGTTAAAACTGACAACATTTGGTGTGAATAGAGGACCACACCCTGATGTGTTAAAATTACACCCTAGAGATTAAACATAACACCAAAGAGTGTAAATGTAACAACAAAAGGTGTTTTATTAACACCTATAGGTGTAAAACTAACGCCATCAATTTAACACCTGTGTAAAATAACTGGTGTGGTCCTCTATTTACACTGGTTAACACCACAGTTTTTGCTGTGCACCACAATTGTCGCCCTATCTTCACAATAGGCGTTCAATTCTGGGTTAATTGTATTTGAATATTAATTCCATGAAAGTCACACCTATTTTCTGCGCAAAATTCTTATTTGAAGTATAATATGAATGTCAAGTATAATATTTCCATGTTGTTACCTCCACAGCTAGGTGATGTTCAACGATACTAAGCATCCGTTAGTGACTGAAAGAGCGGAGCGACGTGACTATTGGACATGTTGGGGGAAGATCTGATCTCTCTCCCCAATTCTCCCACTCACTCTCTCTTTCCCTCTTCATCTCTGTCATTATTATGTCCATAATTTTCTGATCTTTTTCGTTCGAGCACAAGACAAGCTCCATGCCCCATGACCCCTGTCGCTGTATAGATGTCACTGTCTATTGTAAATTGTCCATGATTTAATGTAGTTAATGAACGAAATATTATGAGCTGTCACCCCAGAATCGTCTGTTCTTCACAAGTCGAAGGTTTTTTGATCGATAGGAAGTCGCCTGTAATGCTTTTGCAGAATTGTCAATACCTGTAAACAAACGAGAAAAACAAATGAAAGGAATGATATTGAAACAAAGTATGACGCTCATCTCCACTCTTGAAATGATGACGGTTGATTCCAGGGTTTGATTTTATTGGATATATAAGCTTCTAGAGGTAAAAACGATCTATTGTTAAAATATATGAAGAACTGACGTATTAGTCATCGTTATGTCGTCCCTCCCCTCCTACTTAATATTATAATAAGTTTTCTGTCGAAAGACAAAATAAAATCAAAATCGGTAGTTTTTAATTCTCCATGATAATAAAAATGATTTTTTTTCAGGGGGTTGGCAAAGGGGTAGCATTTGAAACCCATGATAAATCCGGGTCCTAGCTACAGTAATTTTTTATTCATTTTTTAAAAATGTATTTGATTTTTTGAAATTTAGATTTTAGAATACGGTACACAATTTCGGTAGATCTTTGTGAAATTTACAAAAGAGATGAAGCATTGATAACTTCAAGGGGATGGGATTCCATGCATTAAAGGACAAGTCCACCCCAACAAAAACTTGATTTGAATAAAAAGAGAAAAATTAAACAAGTGTAGCACTGAAAATTTCATCAATATCGGATGTAAAATAAGAAAGTTATGAAAGTTTCGCTTCATTTCACAAAATAGTTATATGCACATCTCGGTCGGTATGCAAATAAGAGAATTGATGACATCACTCACTGACTATTTCTTTTGTATTTTATTACATAAAATATGAAATATTTTTATTTTGTCGTCATTGTCATGTGAAATGAAGTTCCATTCCTCCCTGAACACGTGGAATTCCATTATTTTAACATTTTGTGTTTTAGACAAGTAGGTCCTAAGCATCAAATTCGTAAAAATTGAAATATTGTATAATTCAAACAATAAAAAACAAAAGAAATAGTGAGTGAGTGACATCATCGACTCTCTATTTTGGATGTGACTGGCTCGTTCATATAACTTTTTTGTTAAAAATAAGCGAACCTTTGAAATGTCATAATTTTCTTATTTTACATCCGATTTTGATGAAATTTTCAGCATTGTGCTTGTCTGATTTTTCTCTATAGATTAAAATCAACATTTTTCTGAGGTGGACTTGACCTTTAATCAAGTGCTATGAAAATCTCCTGGTGTTTGTGATCCTTAATGCCCGCCTTAATGACTGGGAAAGTTTGTACTGCAGGGTTACTGAACTTACGTTTATCACATTTTGGTCCCGTCCACCCTCGATAGCAAAAGCAGCTTCCAGGTTTATAGCAGTATCCATGACCATTACAATCGTCTTTGCACATAGCTATCAAGAAAATATAAGGAAAGTTCAAGAATATTTCCCAAATTCACTGTCTTGTTTTCACTTAATACACAATACGCTGTATAGACATGATAGAGGTCATGATAGATGAGAGAGGCATTGGTTCAGTGGCGTAGCTACGGGGGGGCCTGGGGGGGCACGTGCCCCCTGAGATTTGGTGTGCCCCCCCAGGTGCCCCCCCCCAGAAAAAATTGGCAGAGCGAAAAAAAAAGAAAGGAGGGAGAAAGAAGAAAAGAAAAGAAGAAGAAAAAAGAAGAAGAGGAAAATGAGAGGAGGAAGACGAGTGAATAAAATAATGTGAAGGGAAGACTTTCAATTAAAAAGAAAATCTTTCTGATGTTACTACATAGAATTTTTGCTTGCGCTTCGCGCCAGAATTGCCTGTTCGATGAGATTCATATCTTGCTCAATAGGCTGATATGGAGCAAGTTTTTAAGTCAATATACAAAACATATTTTAGCTCGGACATCGAGCTTTCATTATTTTTTTTTCATTTACAAATTCAAGTGTTCTGTAAAATGTCCGTTTTATGGTCTATAGCATTTGAAGCTCACGCTGCGTGGTCACATTGTTTGATTTGCCAAGTTCATATTGTCTACGTGTATTCCATAATGTTCCATTAAACAAATGTATCCAGAATGCCCAGATTCTAGGTCTAAATCTAAAATATGCGCGATAGCCTGCATGTTCTTTATTTAAAATGTACTTAAATTTTCTAGTTTCACATCAGAATATCAATAATTATTGTCTGCTCACGCTTCACGATTGCATTATTAATGATACCCAATTGACTATATCCTATTTTTTATTTACAAAATATGAATAGTGTGTCCCACTTTTATGTCTAAAATCTCAATTTTCTTCCTCTCGCGCTTCGCGCTCGCATCAATTGTTTAGTTACATACCTATCCCATTTATTAATACAAAAATTAGAATGACCAATTTTTAGGTCGGAATGTCAAAAAAATTTGCTCGCGCTTCGCGCTCGCATTATTGAAATATATTGGTGTTTGCAGTAACCATCTAGTTCATACGAATCTTCTTCACATTACACATAACATTGCCCAGAAAATTGAATTTTCAGAAAAAAAAGAAATCGCTCGCGCTTCGCGCTCGCACTTTTCATAAGGCTTATGAGATTATTTCATGTTTATGTTGTTTTATAAGAATAAAACTAAGAAGTGACTGATCAGGGAAAATATAGGTGAAGATAATTTCGGGCCCCGTCCCCTATTGGCGAAAGTCGGATCCGCCCTTGTGACACATCGGAAAATGGCCGGTGCCCCCCCCCTGAAAAAGCAAGGACCCCCCAGTGCCCCCCCCCCGGGAGAAAAATCCTAGCTACGCCACTGCATTGGTTTGAAATGGTTAATATATCTCGCAATGGCGATTCCAAATCAAAACAATGCTCAATCCATCATTCACGCTTGCCAATGGATATCGATTTCCTAATACAACAAGACTTTGCTTTCATATACGAAATCTTTATTTATTTTTTTTTATTTATTTTCAGGAAAAAAAATCATAAAAGCGCATTCTGTCAAAGAAACAAAGTTTTGCTAGCGTTTGCTATCGCTCAGCGACGTATCAGTGGAGGATTCGATAATAGTAAATGTGTTGTCAAAATATACCCGTTTGTCGAAAATTTGTGAATCAAAAACAGCAGCTTAGTCCTTCATCTTGGACAAACGGATGCATTTGCAATTTTTCATCACCTTTTAAACTAGGACTGCTGTTCGGGTTCACTAATTTTCGATAGACTTGTTAGTTCTTCTAATTGGCGGGCATTTGACACTCTGTTCTTGAATCTTCATTACATCGAGGACTGAAAACACCGATTTCATTTCCCCCTTTTTCTTCTCCTTCCTTCTTCTTTTTCTTCATCATAATTTTATAAACCCATTTTCTTCAAAATAATGGTAGACGATGCAATATATTTTTCTCGATTAACTAATTCAAAATTGATCATCTGCATTAATTTTTTTTTACCTCACCAGCCAATTTTTTTTTTTTGGGGGGGGGAGAAAGAAAAATGTGGAATTTATGCTGAGCTTACCTTTTTGACACCGATCTCCAATAAATCCTTTCTTGCACTCGCACACACCCGGAGCTACACAGGTTCCCGAGTTGTAACAATGTGGTATGCAGAATACTGTTCACAAAATAATCAGAAAATTTGTTTGCTTGAAATTTATTTCTGCGTTCCACATGTTCAACATGATACAACATAATCAATTATTACATAGATTTTACATATATATACATTTTAAACACACGTGTCATTTACAATCTCTTTCTGAATATAAAAAAGTATATGAAAAATATTATTTAACTAAATTTCAGAACGCAGGAGACCGTCGTCATGAGCGACCTGCTTGATGTTGACGACGGCCTCAAGGTGATGACATTAATTCACCAAAAACGGTCTGGAAAAATCATGACACATTAATGTATGACTATTCATTAACACTCGTATGAAAAAAATAGTCGACATTATTTTGCCGAGCATCTTTGAGAAGCTTCCTTTCCCCCAGTTGTATTTTATGTTTAAGATAGGGGTATTCATGATAGGCCCTATTTATTTTTACAATGTTCATGAGAAGTGCAATATTTAAACTAATATCTATATGTTTTTATCGAACTGCATGAGAAAAGTTTGTTCTAACCTACACAATGATATAGTGATCGTGTTGAATATATTGATTAAGACAACTTTGCCATGTAGACCGGGAACAAACAAATAAAACCGCCAGAATCTAAAGATTAAAGTGGAAAGTGTTTATTTGGCTAGGGCCCATTTTTACTCACTGATTCTGCAAGAATGGCCATAGAATCCCTCGGCACAGTCACATCGTCCAAGCTGATTGCAAACACCTCCATTTGCACAACGAGGCTCACAAGTGGGCGCTGATGAAAAACAAATGTACAGCTAAAAACTTACAGGAGAATGAAGCATTTTGTGATGAATGCATGCAATACTTCATGTTCTCAAGAAATCGTATTCAAATAAGGTATTTGTACGTATATTTTGTTAGTTATGGAATTGTTTGTAATACTGCCGTACTTTGGCAAAATGAAGCAACTTACAAAAGTATCATTTGTTGTAAATGAGCTAGTGTGTTCGTCATTAACACAGGCGTCAATGCAATTTAACAGCATTATGTTTTTCAATATCTTTCCATCTTTCATTACTTCCCTAAATTTTGCCTGAACGCGCAAAATAAAAAAGTGTTTTTCAGAAACAATAACTCAAATTTGACTGATGTGTCACTTGCTTGCTTTTTCCAAAAGTTGGGCAGAAAAGTAAAACAAAAATAGTTTACAAAATAACAAATCAGAACATTTTTATCCCAGGCAAAAATGTTTAAGACCCAAGAGTAAAAAAAAACAGTTATAATGCTCTGTAATAATAAGTACATTTTCGAATGAAGAGTGTCTGTCAAATTCACCGATGGAGGAACAAGGAGAGAAGATGAACTGCCATACCTTCCACACACTGTTTGTCAAAACTAAGATGTATAGGTGATGCAGGGATGTCAAGACCGCTCTTAAAGTGTCGAATTCTCAGAATGACGTTTACTGATGCTATGCCAGTCCTCTCACCAGTACACGGAAAATCCATCCGAAATTCTAGAATTGATAAAAATACAAAGTGTCATTATATTACAGCATTCATTATTCCTTCCCATATCACTTTCATTATCCGTTATCATCATCCCATAACCTAGGTTATTATTATTCAATCTGTTTTATCGCTGCGTGCAAAATATACACCCTTTTACATTTTACTTGATATAGCGATACCGCAAATGACATGATTAATAACTTAAAGAAGTAAACAGGAATATGCCCCAGTATACTGTCTGAATATGGGGCAAAATTTGAATAATCATAGTTTCGTCCTAAAAGTTCTAAAAAGCGACATTAAAAAACAAGAACTACTCTTCTATGTGCATGATGTGTCGGGGTTGGCGAATTCCGTTGCACAACTTCATAAATAATTCAAATTTTTATAAATTTAGATAATGATGCCTTTTGTATACAAACACTTTATGTATTATGATGTGCAGGGGTGGCGATAGAGTACTTTAATGGGGGGGGGGGGAAGACGACCTAAAGGTGGTGATGCCCTCCCCCCTTTCATTGAATAACAGGGGTTAATCACGTCCGGAGCTCCCTTTTGGTATATATATATATATATATATATATATATATATATATTTCATTTTCTGATCAGCGTTTTCCTCACTACTTGAAAAATAATGGGGGAGGATGTCTCCAGTGACATGAAGCCACTGATGATTTGCAGCCAATACCATGGAGATTATTCATTGGAAATGAAATAAGTCATAACGGGATAAGTAGGCCTATATAAGGACAGTGAAGATGGTAAAATGCAAATCTCAAGAAAAAAAATACAAAGTATATTCGAATTTCTTTCAAAACCTGGGGTACACATAATTATCAAACAGAAACAATCGTTATTGAAAATGAATTGTAACTGTTTGTACGTGGAATGCCATACATTCATTCATGGAATTGATTGTGTTTTCTTTTTTATTGTACAGGACCACGGGCATATTATATCCGTTATTTTGGTATACCTCCCCCACTTCGACTGATACTCCTGTCATTCTTTAAAAAGTGAATAATATTTAGTTTCCCCGTTTCAATAATGGCTAAGTATATCAAATTCTGGCATTAATAAATTTAAAACCTGACCCTGCATTCTATTGTTGGGATTAAAGGGTCAACTAATAAGGGAGAACATAAATTTCCCAAGAAAATCGTATTCTAAATCTGAAATACAACAGAATTAATTCACCAGAGCGGAAATACGTTCTGGGTCAATCGACTGCATGTTCTTACTATATGAATTTTGCACAGCACAGGGGCGGATCCAGCCTTCGCCAATAGGAGGGGGCGGATTTTTTTTCAGCCACATTTTCCCCGATTGGCCGCTCGAAGTTGATTTTTGTTTGTGTCTTTTAAGGTGCAGTCCTAATAGTCACTTCTAAGCTTCATTCTTATAAATCAACATAAATATATAGTAATTTCATAAGCCTTATTTTAATAGTGCGAACGCGAAGCGCGATCAGAAAATTTTAATATTTGGACCATAAAACATACATTCTTTACAGAGCACTTTTTCAAAATAAATTTGTAAGTCAAACAACATAATGACAGTTCGATTTCCGAGCTGAATATGTTTTGTATATTGACTTCCTATTGAGCAAGATATGTAAATCGTAGACAATGTGAGCGCGAGCGAAAATTTTATATAGTGAGATGAAAGATTTTAAAAATTATTTTCCAAGTCTTCCCCTCATCTTATTTTATTTACTCGTCTTCCTCCTCTTTTGTTTCCCCTTCTTTGTCTCTGCTCTATTTTCCCATCATTTCTTTTTTTTCTTTCCTCCCCCTTTTTTTCATTTTTTTGCACCGCCAATAGGGAGGGGGCGTACCCCTCGGCCCCAGTGGATCCGCCTATGCAGTATAACAACCTTGCATGGTAAAGGGAGTTACTTTTTTTGGTCCATTTATTTGGGGCATTGTATATACCGAGTGATATTTGTGGAGCGTTGTGGCCCAGTGGATTAGTCTTGTGACTTTGAAACAGAGGGTCATGGGTTCGAATCCCAGTCATGGCGTAATTTCCTTAGCACATTGCTTGGGTGACGTGAATGGGTACCTTGTATGATTTTATTCTTTGACTTTTTTATGGGTAATAATATCCAAGTCCTTTGTAAGCGCATAGGGTCGTTATGCGCTATACATAAGCCTATATGTCATGATATATCATAAAAATATTTATTTCGATGGCTTGTGGTAGGGAATCTGGGACACAGTTTACAGATTTGATTCAGTTAGGTAATCAGAATGGGTATTGACTGTTAAGTATTATTATATAATGGAGTTGGTCCTGAAGAGTGGAAAATGTCTTCTTTTTTCTTGCAGGTCTGTCAAAATATTTCAGAGTTTCTAGTGCACAATGAGAATGAGCACTCTTATTAATGCGTACACTTAAGTGATGGTTTTAATTAACCTCAGACAATCGTTAACCTCGTAAGTAATTTTCCAAACACCTGATTGGTAGTGAAGATAACGACAGAAAAGTATTATGAATTACTTAATGCGGTGTTTAAAGAGATTTTCAAATTTAATTTCTTTCTTGTTGATTTGGTGGCTCTTAAAAGAGCCGTTTAAGTTTATAAGGCAAGATGAAGCATTTACTTCTTCTTGGGGAGGAGGACAGCCTGGATGTTGGGGAGAACACCACCCTGGGCGACGGTGACTCCGCTCATCAGCCTGTTAAGCTCCTCATCGTTGCGGATGGCGAGCTGAAGGTGACGGGGGATGATCCTGCTCTTCTTGTTGTCGCGGGCGGCGTTGCCGGCGAGCTCGAGGATCTCAGCGGTCAGGTATTCGAGGACGGCAGCCAAGTAGACTGGAGCTCCAGCACCAACACGGTTGGCATAGTTTCCCTTGCGGAGGAAACGGTGGACACGACCGACAGGGAACTGAAGCCCTGCACGGGTTGATCGGCTCTTGGCCTTGCTCTTAGATTTAGCGCCCTTACCACGTCCAGACATGATGATTTAGTTTAGTTGTTGTCGTCGTTGAGAACTGAAAACGAACTTAGCTTTTGAATCTGGCGCTCCGCTATTTATACCCCCACGGGTGATCAAAAAGTACCGAAAAGCGATCAATAAGTTCGTAAACGCAGCCCCGCAATGATATACCTTACCTGACTGGGATGTACACCGTAATCGATCAGGACTACTGGAGAAGAACAATAGAGAAATCTATTTGCATATTCCGCGCTTTTCAAAAAAAACAAAACAAACGTACTCCTTTCAAACGAGGCCCCCCTTGGCTTCACCTTTTATAAAGAAAATGTGAAGCTCTGTAAATACTCTAGCTAAACTCTCAACGTTCAATGAAGTAAACAGGCGCCACCAACAACACCAAGGCTTCTTAAAAGTTCAAGTGACCAGAAGAGAGAGGAGCAACTGTAGCATATTCTCATGAAATAAATTAAGAATTCAACACAATTGTGAAAAACGAATAACAGATACGGTGACCTTTCCAACATTTTTATTTATAATAATGTTCAAAACCTAGGACAAGGGCGCTCTTGAATTACCAAAGCGATGGAAAATGGCGTATTATATCATGTTTCACAATTTGATTCCTTTTTAGCATATCTTAATTATTATAAAATGTATTCAACAAAAACCTGACCATTATTTCATTGCATGGGAAGACAAAATAATGACACTGTGTGTTTGGAACGAATCTGAAATCGGCACACGACTTGAGAATATTAATTAGTTGCAGTGGCGTACACGGCATGGGGGGGGGGGCACCAGCAAAAATTTCGAGTTACTTAGTGAGCGCGCGAAGCGCGCTCTGTTGCCAGGTAAACTGACATAATAGAGACATTTTACGGACATGCAGTGCCATTAAAAGGATATGTATTTCACTGGTTAAATAATGCGAGCGCAAAGCGCGAGCTGAAAATTTCTGATATTCAGACCAAAAAATGAACATTATAAGCAAGTTATTGTAGTCATGATACGTACCTGTCTCGCTAAACAAAAAATGCGAGCGCGAAGCGCGAGCTGAAAATTTTGTATATATTGACCCCAAACAGGGACATTTTAAAGACTATATTTTTAGGAATCCATTAAGAGTCTCACCGTAGTCGTATAATGCTAGTGTCATGCTTTGCTGATTTGGTTAGAATTACATCTAAATACATGAAGTCATTGTAATCATGATTAACATACGCATCTCACTAATCAATTATTGCGAGCGCTAGTTGAAAATTTATGAAATTCAGACCAGCGTTGTGAGGCCTGTTTGTTTGAATTAATGAAGACCATACGTATTTCGCTAACCAAATGACGCGACCGCGTAGCGCGAGCTCAAATTTGTGTATACATTGACCCCAAACATGGATTTTTTAAGGACTATCCATTAAGAGTATACATATCTCACCATAGTCATCTAATGCGAGTGCCAATCGCTTGCTGATTTTGTTAGAATTACATTTAAACACATGAAGCACTTTTTGAAGTCATTGTCATGATTATACGCATCTTACTTATCAAATACTGCGAGCGCTAAGCTTAAAATTTAGGAAAATCAGACCTGAAGAGAGGCATTCTAAGGCTTGTTTGTAAGAATTCACTAGTTACGCCACTGATTAGTTGGGTAACATTTCATAAAGATAATTCGACCGATCCAAGTTAAATCATGCATTTTGCTCAATGAAATCATATTGATACCATGGATTTTCTTACATGGCTGTTAGGTAAAATTATTACTTACAATTGAGTTATTATTTTGGGTTCGTTTTCTTCAAAGTTGGCAAAATAATAATTGTTTGCAACTTCTAATTAGCAGATGGTTTAGTGTAATATAAATTGCCATAAACACATTATCAAATAACATGGTATTGAAGACCTCGCACAATAATTCATCAATTGGAAATGATAAAGTAGTATATTATGCATCGGTATACATGGACATGTATTGGGCTAGAAGTTGATTTATGAGTTGACATGTGCATAAAAATATATTAATGTATGTATAATTCATAATATTAATATATTTTGATTTTATTTTTGAAAACACAATTTTGTCTAGAGTCGGTATCAATGATAATCACTTAATGTTGGTAAAAGGAAAATTACCAAATATCAATAATAAAATCGAAAAACTGACGTTTGGCACTGAATACAGTAATGCTTAAGAAAGAAATCACCAACCACTCGATAAAAATAATAACTTTTAATAAGCATATTAGGGTGGTACGCAACTTTAGGTTTGTTTCACATTTCACGACATTCTTTATCCAGGAGGAATACTTCAAAGTAGTCAAACTTAGGTTTCTGCACTGAAAATTTTCATATCATCTGTAAGTACTGACTAAGGCTACGACTATCACCCGCGAAGGTTTTCCCCATTGATTATATCGACCAGTCTTTCGTTCTACTGGATCCTCTATCTGCACTCGGGATCGAAGTTGGCGCGAAGTTTACGAATACAAAGTAGCGTCGCCCAAGCGTATCCGGTCCTGGGAGTTCGTATAAATAGGAGTGATGTCCGTTGTCGCTTCAGTTGATCTACTCGACACAATCAAGTAATCATCATGCCTGCCAAACAAACCAGCGGAAAGGGAGCAAAGAAGGCCGGTAAGGCCAAGGGTCGCCCAAGTGGTGTCTCCAAGACCCGTCGCCGTAAGCGAAAGGAAAGCTACGGAATCTACATCTACAAGGTTCTGAAGCAGGTTCACCCCGACACTGGCATCTCAAGCAAGGCTATGTCCATCATGAACAGCTTCGTCAACGATGTCTTCGAGCGTATTGCCGGTGAGGCTTCCCGTCTTGCCCAGTACAACAAGAAGTCCACCATCAGCAGCCGTGAGGTCCAGACCTCTGTCCGTCTCCTCCTCCCCGGTGAATTGGCCAAGCACGCCGTCTCTGAGGGCACCAAGGCCGTCACCAAGTACACCACCTCCAAGTAAATTGGTCTTTACCATATTTACCACAAACGGCTCTTTTCAGAGCCACCATATTTCCAAGAAAGAATCAAATTGGTTACTCATCTCTTCCTTCTCCTTTTCGCTCACACCTCTCTTAATTGATGTGATGCAAATAAAATCACTGTTCATTTTATTTTTAACTTAAAAATATTAAATTCAAATAGACAAACTCAGACACAATGCCCTATCAGCATGAGATTTGATGAAGGGAACATTTTATACTAATTGCTTAGAAACATTAAACATCCTTTGACGTGTCATTGGCTACAGCTGCACATTCCGTTTGTGTGAGGGGAGGTATAAGTATTCAATTTTCTCCGGCACTCTGTTCTTATTACTCATGTTAAACGTTATTTGAAATTTTATAAAAAAAGGGGCTCATCCTGAATGAAGTGAATATGATATCAACAGTTTCATAACCGAACCTGGAGCCCTGGAGTATAATAGTGGACTGGCTTGAACGTGGGTAGGGGTAGTCCAGATTGGACAACGAATTATCCATTAGTACCCTGATTATTGGACCTTGGTGTTTGGAAGTTCTCTTTCCCAAAGAAAACATAGAGGGCACATGACTCCCACTCTGTAATCAGCGCCAATCCACTCATCTTCCCTCCTCACAAACTTTAGGTCCAATCTGGACTGCCCTACCGAAGTTCAAGCCAGTCCACTGCTAAGTAGGGGCGCGCCCGGGCGGTGGGAACGTAGCTAGTGAGAAATGTAGTTTGGAGTGAATGACATTCGATGATTACTTTGGAGAGGGTGTATATCTGGGACAAAAATAAATCAACGAAAACCTCGACGAAAATAAAATGCATCCACATCTATGGAGCCTTATTTTTTTGTCTATTCTGAAAAAAGTATTCAAATGAGTTTTTACAAAATCGTTGATTACTTTTTTTCAAAAAATCTCATGATTTTTTTTAATTACCAAGAAAGAGGAAAGTGAAGGAGAACAAACCTGTGTTATTGTTTGGCATGCTATCTTCCAATGTGATGCTGAGTAACGGTGGTCCCATCAGAGAAGGATCACTTGATTGAAGTTGCATGAAAGTATAATGGAACTGTGGATATCAATCACACAAAAAAGATAAGTTTAACAAACCCTATAAATCTATACAGATAATGCGTGGCATATAATGTTGACAATTACGGGCATCCAGTCACAAGGAACTACTGGTTATGGTTTGTTGTGTGAGCTGTGAGTACAATGCTTATACGTTTGCGATTGATAGATACGATTTTACAGTGTTTTATTTTCTGATTTACAGGTCAAGAGAGCATTACATCATTCTAAAACAAGTTGTCAAGATTGTGGTATAACGAAGCATTTTCCGTGAGAACTCTTTGTTATCAGTTAGGTACCGGCTTGCATGGTAAAACTGAGCAAAAAAAATATATTGGGTATTACTTACAATTACATTATCACCACATAAAACAGAATTCGCTTCCTTTTTTGTACGTACTCGTTTTACGAATGATACCAAATCGCGGTTTTACCACAGTTTTACAACTGTGGGTGTATAATCTTAATTGATCGCACACTGTGGTCATTTTATGGACACTCCTGGTGGTCAATGGGTTGGATTTTTTTATTTTGACCCTATAAGTGTCTCTTTCCTGATGCTGTACCCCGGGGGCCACTTACATTGACGAGTGGATACCAAGCGCGACCAAAAAAACACGTAAAAAGGATGTCTTTTTCACGATAGGGCACGTTACGTACGTAACGTGATAAGGGTGTCAAAAACACAAAAATAATGAAAAAAGGGTATCTATTTCGCTAGGAAAATTACGTGTTTAGGGTCAAATTTGCGGGGATGATAAAACAAAATTAAAATGTTTTATAAAGGATGTCCTTTTTGCCCCAGCACTTCGTGTTTAGAGTCCGATTTGCGCGAGGTGTAGAAAGTGGGGTCGTACTAAACCAAATAAGGTAAAGCCGACGACCGAAGGACCCGTAACAATAAAACATTCCTATACTTGTTTAGGGGTTCATTTCAGGGAATATTTGCCAAGAGTATCGTATTGTTTCCAATACTTGTTAAGGGTAGGGTGTCACAATCCAATACTTGTTAAGGGGTGCATTTTCAGAAAATGGAAATTACGTGTTTATGGTGCTTTTCGAGACCCCATGGTCGCGCATGGTATCCACTCGTGAATGGAAGTGCCCCCCCCCCCGGGTGCTGTACATAGCGTGATGAGCCAAAAAATTCGAGGGGACCAGAAATGGCGTATTGGGCAAAATTTCTTAAAACCTAGTGTTTCACATCCAGTTTGTTCATAATAGTCGACTCGAAAAATAAAATAATGTGACGTTCGATCGGATTCAATGTTTTCTTATAACGGTAAACATTCCCAAACATTCCCAAAGTGTGGCTCAATATACAATTGACATACAGTGTATTAGTTCGCAAGTGTGAACTTGCTTTTTCACAAACTGGATTGAATGACACTGACACACTGTGTACATATTGGCAGAGGCGTCGATCCTGGGGGGGGGGGGCAGGGGGGCGATCGCCCCACCAATGAAAATATTAGGGGGCAAACATATCATTTTGCCCCCCCCCAATAATTCCGGATATGCCCCCCCAAAAAAAAAAAAGATTGTAATGTTCAGCAAGCGAGATTGAGATACACAACTCGTTCTTTATTTAAAATCGTGCTCAAAATGTCCGCTTTTCAGATTGGAATATAAAAATTTTCAGCTCGCGCTTCGCGCTCGCATCATTTCTCTAGCAAAAACCCATACTTTTCATGATTAAATAGGTGAATGTAAATGTCCCGCTTTCAGTTCTAAGCCTCACTAAAGAACTCCTGCTTCGATTTGCAATCATCTTTATATATATATATATATATATATATATATATATATATATATATCTTGTTCTTTATAAAAAACGTCCATTAAACTGTCATTGTTTCAGATCTGAATATCAAAATTATCAGCTCGCGCTTCGCGCTCGCATCTATTCTTCTTTTAGATACCAATCTTAATCATTGGTACCAAAATGCTTAGAATATCAAGCTTTCAGGTCACAATATTATGAAATTTCAGCTCACTCTCGGCAATCATACTATCTGTGTAGTGAGATATATATCCTCCTCATGAGTTACTACAGACAGTCCTGAACACGCACGCTTTTCCTGTCAGTATAAAAAAAATCAGCTCGCGCTTCGCGCTCACATTAATTGTGGGTGAGATACATGTCTCTATCTCATGAGTCATATATACATGTATATATATATATATATATATATATATATATATATATATATATATATATATATATATATATATATATATATATATATATATATATATATATATATATATATGTATATATATATATATATGTATATATATATATATATATATATATATATATATATAAGTACATATATATATATATATATGTGTGTGTGTGTGGGTGTTTTGTACGATCGACCGCCTTTGGAACGTTAATGATTTGCCCCCCCCCCCATCTGAAAAATGGATAGACGGCCCTGCATATTGGCAATGCTGTTTCACCACCACCCTTGGTAGTCATGGCGATGAGATAGGCCTACCACCTCTTGATATTCATGCGCCCTTATGAAATGTCAAAACAGTGTTTTTACTTCCGTCGGTGGTATGTGTTTTTTTCTCTCTCAAAACGCACTTGCTCTTTATGGTTTACCACCTTCCAATCCTTTTAACACACATGGTGCTCAATCTAAACTCTTCATTCACATCCAGATCACGTATTATAATCTAACTAGGTTTTCTTAGGGTCAAAATATTATTTTGAAGAATACAACATATATAACAAAGCAAAAAATGAAATAAAGCATAAACAAATAAACGCATGTATCCTTTTTAAGGGCTTTATTAGAGTTCATAGGTAAAAAAATGCGTAAAATCAATTTATTTACATACGTTTATGGACTGATAGCTTTACAGCAGCATTAGACATAAACGATTTCATGGCTAGTAAAATAAAAATAAAAAAACTAAAACTTTGAGAAATTATTACGTGAGTTCATGAACTCTCGCTGATTTTTCTGTGAACGGTTCTTTGACCAAAAGGAATTTGGATCGCAATAACCATGCAGGAATGGTTCTCCTGAAAATTTTAGCCCATACTGTATAGGATTTGAAGACACCCCCCTCAGAAATCATTAAAAAAATATTGTCTTGAAAACTTTTCCCCTCTGCATTCATATTTCAACACCATTTAGGAATAGTCATCCAACTTATAAGATGGGACACGTACTAGATCCACTGAATTAAGTGTCTGGATCTGTCATTTTGTACCCCTTTTCTCTCTTCTCCTTTACTCCTCTGTCACAAAGTTTTTCAGATTTTGTGATTTTTGGACGACCTTGAAAACAATAATCTGGTGATAATGGCAGATTTTTTTTATTTGCTTGCTCACTTCGCTCTCGAAACTAGACAAAACTCATGACAAATGTGTCGTGTTCCGCAGAGGTTTAATCTGGTGTGCAACGGGTTGAGGTTACCTAATGCATGGATAAGCTTTTCAACTATCAAAAACTTGTTTTCAATAATATTCAATTGAATTTAAATAGTAAAAGACGAAATTTTCTAAATATTTTCTTTTGGTAATAAGAGATATGATAAGATGACGTATCTGAATAACAATCAGCTTTTATAAAGCATGAATAGCACAGTTAAGTGAATTACCCCCAATTCTTCATTCTTCAAGAGGTGCTACACACTATTTGCCGTTCACATGTTGTTTATAGATTCCATAATTTTCTCAAGAATTTCGATCTAAAAGCCCAAATCGAGCATAATGAATGCTATGTGAAAGAATGACTCTGCATTAATCAACAATTCAATCAATGCAAACGAGGGTCACATTAACTGGTATAATTTATTAGTTATAATTGACAAATGGAATGGTGGAAGGGAAATCTCCATTGCCTGGAGACAAATAGAGAAGTTGGTATAAGCTTATATAGTCAGCAAATATTGGGTAAATTTATTTTTTGGGGGCTTGTCGATTACGTTTTCTTAGATCTCAATTAAATAATTGATATATTCTTCAAGGACAGTGTTTGTCAAACATGAAATAAACTATAGAATTAAAAAAAATAATTAACATGCACTGTAAAAAACTCCGATGTGATTTACCACCAGCCCGGAATCTCTACACCAAAGAAGTTTTGAACATCACCAGTTTGGTTTTGGTCTAACATCAGATAGGTGTTTATACAACACCAATTAATATTAAAAGAGCATTGGTTCGATTCCAAACTGGTGTTGTTTCAATACTTCAATGTTTTAATACTCTTGTGTGGAATCTGTGGACACAATTTCAGGGTGGTGGTAGATCAGTTTTTTTTTCTGTCTCACCATGCCAAAACCTGCATCACCTAATAAGT
Source organism: Lytechinus variegatus (assembly GCF_018143015.1). NCBI lineage: Eukaryota > Metazoa > Echinodermata > Echinoidea > Temnopleuroida > Toxopneustidae > Lytechinus > Lytechinus variegatus. Next base: position 26,028,888 of record NC_054742.1, read on the forward strand.
ATATTTTATGGACTGGATGGACTAATGAGGTAAATGCAAATGCTGATAAAATCTGCATGGGATCTAAATAGATTTAATCTCAATATTTTGATGAGAGAAAAAAACAACATAAAAACCACCCGAGCCTGACACCAGGAAGCAGGATTGCATTGATAGGGATGTATGGTGTGTCAATTGCATAGAATACAGGGAATCTGGTACACTTTTGATATACAAAAACCGAATAACAGTTATGTGGTATTGTTAGTCAACAAACAAAATGCCTCCTGTGGTTACGGAGAATTACAACTGGTTGTGTTATTCCTTATTTTGTTCTAATTATGAATTACTGCTCCATTCACTGTCCATTAAAAGCCCAGGTCACGGGTGACGAAATTCAGTCAAAGCAAGAATGGCTTCATCCATTGGGACTACAATTTGCGGCTCTTTTCACCCATAACAGCACAGAATAAAATGAGCCAAAATTGTGACCATTGTATTTGCTTCTTTTTACTTTTTCTTTCGCCTTTCAGCAGAAAATAAGAATGATGGGTTGCCGGAGAATATTTTCCTTTGTTAGGCTTCGTAGCCCTTAGAAAATGTGGAAGTTATACAAATATGTTAGGTGGAGATTCCGTGAAATATATATCATTTTATTCAGTTATATCTCTCTCCTCTTCCCTCCTTAATTCCTCCGTTCTCTACCCCTCTCCCTCTTTCTCCCCTCTCACTCCTTTCCCCCTACTCTCTTTCTGTTAATTTCTATATTTTTTCTCCTTATCTGTCTTTCTTCCTCCCCTCTCCCCGATACTATTTTTCGTATCTGTTAGTCAGAAACTCGTAGTATGCATCATAGTGTTTTTAATAGCAAAAACATCCATCACATCTGGTTTTCATTTGGTTAAAAATATGATCGCGTGTAGTCGGTCGTATCTTTGGATCAAATCTTTGGAAATACACATTTCACCTACGATTAGCCATATAATGGAATTTCAATATTTCAAAGACCAAGTGCAGTATCCACTTAGACCAAAGTTATCTTTCACAAGCCGACTCCAATAACCGTTGTGTCCAAGTGTGTTGAAAGTTATAGGCCGACATTGAGGAAAAACTTGTATGATTTCGTTTTGTTCTGTCTATAGGAAATAATGTATGGAAGACCACTAATGTTCATTCTCAGTTTCTAAGAGAAGCATATGAAAATGTACCAAGAGGAGCGAGTGGCGGAGCGTTAGGTGTCTAAGTTCAAATAACCAGTGTGAAAAAACAAGAAAAAAGCCCTGTAAATTAAATTATCATTCATTTCTTCATCATGCAACTGTGAATCAAAGATAATAGAAGAAATAAACCTCTACAGAAAATAAATAGACGGCCAGATGTCGAAAAAAGAGAAAAAAAATACACTAATAAAGAAGCGATTATGAATACAATACACGTTTACAATTAGAACTCCCGATGAAATTTGAATGAGTAAACTGAACTTTGCATGAGAAAGTGATTAGTTAGTACTTGATAACAGTAATAACTGTTGCCAACGTTAGCACGACCAAATCATGAACATACAGTAGATTAGGCACTGCAACTACTCTGGCCTTTAAATGGATAACTTTTTCATTTAGGATTTTGGAGCATGAGATACAAATACATCGTAAGAAAAGAAACAAGTGAATTGACATTGCTGAACATTTTAATAACAAAGCTTAAAGAACGTAGTACAATTGTGAATTTGCACTTGGCAGATGAAAGATACATGATATACGTTCGGTTGATATTTATTTCTTCATTATTCTTTTATTTTTGTTCTTGCTATGTTATACTTACTGGTTTAGGAGCTCGCCAAGAGATCTTCAGCGAGTCGATGTTTGCAGGAAGAATAAATCTCGTTCTTTGATCAATAATGTTCGGATCATAAAGTGAATCATTGTTGATCCTCAACAACGAAGGAGACATAGAAGGATTGGCCAACCCATCTTGGATGATATAAAGAGGCTCAGAGACACGCATCCCTTTGAGGTAAAAATAAATGAAATCAATTATCAAAATTGGGATTATACTTCGCGGAATTAATTAAATCGGAATTAAATCGAACACATTCAGGATAAACACAGATATTTATCATTGAAATTGCCCTGTAATGTATAAAAGCTATTTATGATATACAAAGAAGGAAAAATTCCTTTTTATTCTTCCATAAAAAATAAAGTTACAAAAACACAAAGCGCTATATGGGGAGTGACTTCCATGCATATAGGTTCACAGTCTATGTATTCTTCAAAACCAAATTTCTCTTACCGTACCAGCCCACCTAAATCCAATTTTCGCTCTAATTCAAAACATATTCCACCCTCTAACCAATCTCATTCGAGATCTGCCCAGGGGGTATTACGATTCCATCTTCACGAACGAAATTAAATTGAACTTTTCATCAAAGATTTCGCAAAATAAACACAGTTATATTTCAGACTTCTTTTCTACTCCTCATGCTCATTGATTTTTTAAACACTTTTTTCATTCTTTTCTCCTTATTCCGGTTGGCAACAAGTTTGATCAGACAGAAAGACAGAATATGTTTACAAGATGAAATATCGAATCGTTCTGTTTCATCTTCTCTACCGTTAAAGGCTTTTGGGCATTTCTCTTGTTCAATATTGTTTAATATCATAAATTAAATATGCATAGTGGAATGTAAAAGGAAAAAAATATATCATACATATTTGTTCGCTTTCGCGCTAAAAAGTACATTACAGAACCATTTAACTCCAAAGAGTTAGATCGGAATTCAATCGAACGCATTCAGGGGACTGATAAACACGTGTTTGATATACATATAAAAGGTAGGGGAGGGGGAGAAGAAGGGGGTGGGAAAAAAGAAATATGGCCGAGGATATTCATTCTGAATATAGCTTTGCAGTATACCCGCACATGGGTTTCTTGTGATCATTTAAGGTCATTTAAGGTCAAAGTGTATACGGGAGGTAAGGACAAAGTCACGGTCATTATCGTAACGGTGACCTGAAGGTGAGGTATAGCATTATATAGGATTTGAAATTTAATACTAGATCTGGAAGATTGGTTTTTAAAACGTTAGAATATGAATCAGAAGCACTATCTAAAGTTCATAATGCAAATTTCGTAAAAAATGTTAAACGAACTGACCACCAGTTATTGACTGTGTAATGAATAACGGTAAATTTCCATTTCGTCTACAGAAATGCCAACTCGTCTACTCACCACATGGTCTACTGTCACTGAGTCTAATATGCCATTCCGTCCATTAACATTTCGTCTATCAAGCATTTGGCCCATTAACCATTTGGTCCAATTATCACTTCGTCTCATAACCAGTTGGTCTAAATAATATCCATTTCATTTTCATTCATTTTGCACAATTTAACACTTAGTCCAATTAGACCAAATGGTATATGGACTAAATGGCTATTGGATCAACCGGTTATTAGGCGGAATGGCATTAGACTAAATGAAAGTAGATCATGTGGTGAGTGGACGAACTGATGGTAGACCATCACGACTGGTCACTCGTCTCACTCTGAGATGAGCGTGATTAGGGTCCAGATATAGCTCCTTTGCATTTACAGAGTAATGGGTTAGGAACCTGGTGAGTTTTTCGTAAAGCTGTTTGTAAGTTAAGAGTGACTTTAAGAACGACTGGTGTTCCTTTCTTACGCGTAAAACCCTCGCAAGTGAACGTTTTGGTGTATACCATTTATCACGAGAAAGGATTGCAAGTCGTTCTTAACTCACGAACAGCTTTATGAAACGGTCCCCTGGCCAGAATAGTTTAAGACTTGAGGTGGTGCTTTAAATGCTGCTGGTTCGGTTTTGTTTTAAAATATTCTTTTTTTATGTGTTTTCAATGATTAAAGCAAAATTTCCTTTATATTTAAATGCATATCATTGTAGACCGAAGGATCAGATAATCTTATTTTATGTCATTTTTATATATTATTATTTTTTTTATATTAGAACAAGTTTGTACCTCCAAAGGACAATTTTTCAGGTGGTGTGTTGTCAAATTTGTGAAGAAGTTGAAACTACTTTTCGTTTTGATGTTGCTTTGTAATCATAACAGATTTTTTTGGAGATTATTGCAAGATTGTTATTCTATATTATCAAGATTAACACCATAAATGAAAATACCCTGATTACAGGTTATTCGGTGCAAAATATGTCATGATAATCATTATCAGGCAGTTTACTATTTGATTATATGATTGTACTGTTTCATTGAACCTTTACTTACTTTTTACCTCGATACATCTGTGGAAAAATATATTAGGCCTAAGGATGTATTGAACAAATGTGTATATTTCCTCTCATTATTATGATGAGAAATGAAGATTGGATCTTTGTTCTACGACTTGGATGTTTATCTGGCCATTAAGAGGAGGAAAATATTGAAATATATCAAATTTAGCATTCTTAAGCAGAGTATATAAAACACATGTATGAAAATAAAACATCATTTTGCATGACGATCTTCCCGTTTCCAGATAGATATGCTTGCGCTTACATCAAGTTTGCTTGTTTTAAAAAATATATATATAAATGAAAACGATATACATATATATTTTATCCGTAGGCCTATAGAAATGAATAACTTATACGATATTTAATTCGAATTTCAGCCGAAGTTTGAACAAAACCTCATGAATACAAACAACATGTTTAACCTCGCTGCTAAAGCCTTGAATGGTTGAGGGGTCTTACACAACCTTCATCTTCATTGCTTGCTAATGTGTTTCTTTTACAGTATACACAAATGATAGTCTGCTCCCCCGTCTGAAGTCGTTAAGATCGGTAATGAACCTACTCTTAAAGGATTATCTGATCTAGTCTGGCGACGAAGATCAATCGCTTTTCATAGCAACAATACGTATACTTCCTCCATAATAAAAAGACAATATAACTGATCCAATATCGATTTTATTTAATCCCTAGAGGGGAGACGGTAGTCTTTATAAGCTTGATCTGGATTTTGTTTACAAAATAAACCAAATAAAATCACCAAAACATGACGCTTAACTGGGCGGCCCACCTTTGAAAACTATATCTTCTCAGTCATCAGAATTTATAGGAATCGGAAATATTGTTTGAAACGATAACTTCAGCTTGCATCACTTGATGTTTCATGAAAAGTTCTAGCAAGGTATACTTTCATCATTTTTTCATTAGCTTCCTTATCAATGTCAGCAATAAAAAGAGTTACCAAATTGAAAAAAAATACAATATGCATTCATCATGCGACAACACATAAAAAACACAATAATTGGCCAAACTAACAATTAATAATATAGTTAGCCCTTACTGATGGTATTGATTACTGGCCTTATGACACATATAACTTTTTTAATCGTCGGTTATTTTTATTTTCAAATAGAACTTGATTAACACGATTAGTATCATTATTGTTATAATGGCATCATTCTTTTTTAGCTTTTGAATTAAGCTCCCTCATATAGATTCAAACAACAAAAATACAGTGAACTTTACAAAAAAAAATCACAGATATTTTATATGACAAAAAGAATGGCAATTTTAAAGTGTGGCCTTTCTGCCTAGCTATTGGAGACATAACCATATTATACCAAACCAAATGAATTCCTACCTCAAAGTCAAAACATACACTAGACGTGACTTTTCATACGTACCTAAAATTCGAGACACTTCATCTGCGGACAACCAAAGATCTACGGCTGGGCCCATGTTGCTGAAAAGACCCACGGCAGACCCAATAAAACCAACTAATATCAGCAGGCAATACCGAATCATTTTTCTCACCGAACAAAACAAAGTTATAAGTATGTATTAATAGTTTCACAGTTTAAATTCTGTAAGAGTTTCGACCAATTCAACTGCAGGTTTGTATTCCTAAGCGTAGTTTGTCCTTCTAATCAGCTGTCTCTCGAAATACTTTCAAATTCCTCCATATGCCTCAAGTAGGCAGCCAAACTGCAGGAGCAAATCTTTCATACTGCGACTATAGGAGCAGAACCGCTTTGTCACCACCTACTGGTCTAGGGGACACGGATGGGCGAATTGCAAAGATTGAACAGAATAGACGCCTTTCGAGTCCAGGGACCGAAGCCCCTAATGATGGTTGCTTTGATCTCTTTTTTTAAGCACAATGAGAGATTTCATGATTAAAATAGTGCAACGAGTTCGTGAGGGCGTATGGCAAGCCGTCTTAACATTTAATCCTATTTATTGATATCAAGAATTCATTTTCTGATATCAAGAATTCGATTTCTTGATATCAAGAATTACAATTGTTTAACTACACAAAACCATTTCTTGATATCAAGAAGTAAGTTCTTGATATTATCAAGAATTTGATTTTTTTATATCAAGAATTCGATATCCTGATATCAAGAAATAAATTCTTAATATCAAGAATTCATTTCTTGATATAAAAAATAGAATTCTTGATATCATGAAATAAATTATTGATATCTCTTGATTTCAAACGAAGGACTATAGCAAGAATTATTTGGATATCAAGCACAAAAGTACTGCACAAAATTAATGTTTAATTAATTTCCAGCTCAAAACTTGCAGAATTGAAATTCATAGTTCATTTCCCGCTACCAAGTAATGCATAAATTCATTCTGATTTCGAACTCAAAACTTGTGCACGATTACATTGTGATTTGATTTCGAACTCAAAACTTGCGTACGAATTACGTATACCAAGCGGCCATCTAATTAAGTGTACGTATGCAATTTTTGGGTCCGAAATCATGTTGCCAGCTTGCAGTTCAATTACAATCTTTGTGATATTTCATCTAGAATATTTTATTTTTGTACTGTTTCAACATCAACCCTTGAGTACTATTTCTAAAACGATTTTAATAATGATAATAATAATAATAGCCAATTTTTATAAAGCGCTTTTCCCAGAGTGGCCCAAAGCGCGTTACAGCATATTTTTACCCCGGTCATTGGATTCATTTCAATCAAGCACGAAACGTGCACAATTTCCACTCCCTGGGGAGCATTCCTTGCATTCATCGTAACCACATTATGGCGCTGGCAAAATCAAACATACAATATCTTTCGCATCCTACCGGGTACCCATATGATTTTAATATGATTTTTTTTCCTTCAAAATTACTTGTTGTAAAATATATGAAAAGATGTGTTTAAAAAAAAACGTAAAACGGCAACATATCAAGAATTCATTTCACGATATATTGCCAAAAACCATGATATGTTGCCAAAACTATTTCTTGATATCAAGAATTCGAATTCTTGATATCAAAACTTGTTTTGTGTAGTTAAGCAATAATAATTCTTGTTATCAAGAAGTTGAATTCTTGATATCAAGAAATGAATTCTTGTAATCAAGAAATGAATTCTTGATATCAAGAAATGGATTCTTGATATCAAGAAATGGATTCTTGATATCAAAAAATGAATTCTTGGTATCAAGAAATTAATTCTTGATATCAAGAATTGAATTCGTGATATCAAGAAACAGGATTGAATGTAAAAACGGTTTGCCGTAAGGGCAATTTCTACCGATATTTCATTTCAGAATGTAAATGAGAATGAGACCCTCGTGAATAACCATAGATAAATGCAAATAATTTTTGCATTCTTGATTTTAATATGAAATGGAAAAGAATTGTTCCAGTGAAGCTACCCATTACAATTCAGCGGTCAGGGGAATTACACACAGAAACACCCTTGCATACACGCACACACACCCTTACATACAGCCACTGTTTCATTGCGGAAACATAAATAAACAAAAGTTGAACTATTACCATTCTATTTTTTTACTACATTATTACGAAATTTAAAGGAACAAGTGAAGGGAGGACAGGAGACGAAGGAAGAAGATAAGGAGAAAGAATAAGAAGAAGACAGAGGAGAAGAAGAAGAAGAGGAACACAAGACGACGACGGCGGCGAAGAAGAAGAAACCAGAAGAATAAGATGGTAAAGAAGCAGAAGAAACAACAATTGAACACGAGAAGACGACAGTGATTGAAAATCATAGATAATATACATGGAGAATGTGGAATCAAACTTACATATTTTCATATGATTATAAAATTGCAAAGAGATACACTATTATTTTCTAACAAGGTTTGACACAGTCCGCTGTAGGACTAGGATTGGTATCAATTTGATACACATTGGCCCTATTTCATATCTTGGAAATTGGTTTTGATCATGTTGATAGATAATTGTCTGTATACTGATATATGACCTCGGGTGATAAATTAGCACAAACGTTATTGCAAGATTTCAAGATAAGATCAGTTCACAATCAGAAAACAAACAACTGACAAAAGCACTTGACTAATGAAGCATGTATGCCAAGTGAAAACTGGCATGTTTCATTAAAAACGAGTATAACATTTCTTTCGCAAACGCCAAAATCTATTATAAGAACTACATACAGTACAAATAACTGAGAGTTACAGGTCAAAATGCAGTCAGTGTAATTAAAACAAAAGACGGGATGTAACATCCCTTAATCGTGTCATGTCAATAATCGTCCAGTGGTAACACTGAACAATTCATTCAACCTTAATATGGCAGTTCAATTATTCATTTACGGTGGTCTCAAACATGACTTGTATGTCAATTAAATATCTTCATAAATAATTATAGGCCTACATTATACCATTACTAATTATGAGTTTAGTTATATCCCATATCCTTCACATTTCTATCATGACAACAATACCATTTTAAATACCATTTTATAATGAAAAATATAATATAAAATAAAGGACGCTGGTACATTTACTCTTGACACAATAGTGCTGTTGTGATATTTTGATTAATTAATGCATTGTGACTATAATTCACAGAGAAATGAAAATGACCTCGTTATTAAAGTATATTGTGCAATGAATATAACCACTATATACATATACCATATTTCAAATGTTATAATAATCTCTTTCAGTCAATGATAGAAAGAGGGCGCTAATATCATTGTAATTTACAATCGTCATTTATGATTAAAGCAACATACTAGCGCCTTTGCAAATTTTATCTAATAAATTTTGAACAATTCAATTTGGAATTGTTTTAGTTAACTTGTTTTTACTTGAATAGGATAAAATAATATTCGCGGGGATATTCATTTCGTCTGAAAGGAAAATATTACTTACTAATGATACGAAGAGTTGTCCAGTAGTACGAATTAAAATGATCAAGACACACAGGGTTTGTTAAATAAAAAGGACTGGCTTGAGATAAGGGAGGGGATGGAGAGGAGCAATGGAGGCAAGTCGGGGGGGGGGGGGGTCAGATTGCAAGGAATTGCATGGACGGATCAATCACTAAAAGGTGATAGGCAAATCAAAAAAATTATGATGACAACCAAATAACAATAATATTAATGATTGTGATGGTGGTGGTGATGATGATGAGAATGATGATGACGTTGATAATGACAATAACGATGATGATGATAACGTTAATGATGATGATGATGATGACGACGACGACAATGACAGAACACTAAGGGCCCAAGGGCGTGGCGCAACATGGAGGAAGGGGACGACTGCCTCCAATGTTTTTTTTTTAAGTCGTGAACTGAGAAAGGAAGAACCGAGCGAAAAACAAATGATACGTCCGGGTCGTCCAACGCACCCTCAAAACAATATTCGTCACAATAAGGCTATGGAAGAAAAGGCTATGATGAATATTCCATCCTGGCCTTATCAGAATATATAACTTTGAAATGTAGATAATATCCTGTTTTTGATACATGTGATTATCGCTTGCATAAAACATGATTCTTTGAAATAACTCCTGAGAAGTATGGGAATTGAAAATAATGAACCCTAAATGTAAACGTGTATTGAGCCTGACTTGACCTTATGTTTTGAAGTTCAAGCGATTATAGGCCTACTGATATTTTGGTGTCTGGTTTTACTATTGGACTGATCAGAGACCATGGCAGAGAAACAGACAAATAACAGCCAAACCAGAGGAAATTCAACAAAAGGTAAGACTGCCATGAAAAGAGTTTCCTCAGTACTACGTGAGCAAGTATATCTCTTGGTTACGTTATGCTAATCATTCCTGTAGTTTGTGGGAATGGTGGCTTGTACACGTTCACGGTCACATACGAATCACACGCGTCAACGTGCTAAGGTGCCGTTTATTCCTTCTAAACTCCAGATCGCAGGTTATTATGTTTGCCCTTTATCCCCGTTCTGTTTGGAATCGATGTGTAAGCACAATCAGAATATTACTACTCTGTTATTCTGTACTGTATGAGAGATTAGGGTTGCGTTGTTTAGGGGGAAATATGACTATGTTTGAACACTGTGGCACATAAAGCCTACTCATTCCAGCTTGTTTGTGGACTGCGAATAATATATCACATCATATATATATATATATATATATATATATATTTATATATATATATATATATATTGTATACATACACAAACAAATGCAGAATTTATATAAAAACGCCGTGAAGAGACAAGACATTAGTACTATGTATTATATACATGAAATTATTATCAATCTAGTATAATGCTCATAGTGGGTAAGGCGGAAGAGATTTGAGAGAGAAGAGGGGGAATGAATGAGCTAAACGGAAGAGAGAGAGGGGGAAGGAGAGTCATAGAAATAGGTGTATAGTTCCTCATCTAACCCTGATATACAACAATCACGCAAGGCGACGCGATATGGGTGGAAAACCATGGAATTGTCATCATTCTTATTCAGACAGATCCCCTGTCTCAATTCAAAATAGTATTTGTGTACAGGAACATATGGCAAACTAACTGGCTTGGATAATTTTGTTTTAATCTCATTGTGGTGAATTGGCAAAATAGAGAAAATGGTCAGATGCTTTCTTAATCGACACAGCTTTGATTTTTTCAAAGAGGAATTATAGATTAACACACTTTTTCATATTAATGTTTAACAGAGTTATATTCTGCCCCTTGGGTTAGGAACCCTACTACTGAACAACTTGCAGATGTGGCGAAAAACCTAGGATTTCATTTAGAGGATGAAGAACTCAAGGTGAAGTACTCATGTACCCCCGGCCCCCATGGAGGGTGCAATCATTCCAAATAAAAATGATAATAACCGTGGTTGAAAGTTTTGAAACAATTCACTTTTGTTCTCGATGATCTTGGGATTGATATGCTGTAATGGAAACACATTACTGCTATCGGAAGGGGGGGGGGGGGGCAACTTCAATGTGTGCCACGCAACTGTTTACGAAATTAAGTTGCAAAAGCAAGTAGACCTGAACGAATCCGTATTGATGTGTTTGATCTTTAATGACTATGCGGTTATTAACTTACAACTTACAATATCTTTCCATATACCGAAAAATATAACATCATAAAATGCGATTTTTCATGGTCTTTGAGAATCAATATACGTTGAATTGAATAAGCCATTTCGTAGTTCCTTTCTGCGCATGATCAAAAGATTCTACGCATGATCAGAAGAAGGTCATTTGCACTAAAGTGACATGGTGCTTTAAAATCTAATGAGATAAGCACCAACTTTGATGTCTTGATTATTCATATATTCTTTTGAATTGTCGTTTTCATTTACATCCACAAAAAAACAACAATGCTTCCACGAACGACTAGTATTTCACAGTTTGTCAAGTACATTGTGCAACGTGCTAAGATATGCATTCAAAGTAGGAATGTAACAAATACCTTCATTAAGCGTTCATTGGTATGCTATTCTGGTCACCTGGGGGATGTTTCACAAAGATTTAAGTATGGCTTAGGTCGCACTTAAATGTCGACGCGTACATTATATGCAACGCGCAATCTTATTGATCAATACGCAGTAGTGCGCGTCCTCTTGGCATGATCTGACCAATGCTGTCATGCCTTTTATACTGCGCGCAACAAGACATTTAAGTGCGACTCTAAGTCATACTTAAATCTTTGTGAAACACCCCCCTGGTCTATTCAATTCCTTCATCCTGCTATGTAAGGCAAGCTTACGTAATATCTTGCTTTGAAATCTGCCTATCATGATGAAAGAAATGAAAGGTCATTTGAACAAAATTGCCCATGAAGTAATTACGAACTGGGGCCCGTTGCAGAAAGAGTTGCGTTTAAACGCAAGCCCCAGAATCAATCGCAAGTCCCAAATGCGCGCTGTTGATTGGTTGAAAATGAAGTTGCGCATGATTTTTAGAGTTGCAATCGATTGCAACTCTTTCTGCAACGGGCCCCTGGTCTATAGATATTGGTCCATCATTATACTTTGTAACGAGTGTAGGCCTAGACCATATCCTCCTGTTTCAAAGTTAAATGAGTAAAAATTGTTGTTATGATTATTGATCAATAATGACAACACTTTTTCTCTTATGCAGGTTTTCCATACAATGATAAAAGGTAACATCGATGTGATCAACAGTACCGAGTCTTTGGTCGAGCCCCAGTTACCGACAAGGTATCCTAGATTACCTGGCTACAGACCAGACTCGACAGAGAACCCACACAATGCGTGGTAAAGTGTATATCTAATTTTATTTTTATCCATTTCTAGATGTTTAATACTAATTTGGTGTAACTCAAATGTACACTAAAAAGGGTTCAACTTTGCACCTGAAAAGGGGGAGAGTCACCTTCATACGTGCAGGCTCAGACCAGAAAGATGCAAATTCGCACCTCTAAAGGTACTCCCATTGTGAAAATTTGCAAAAACAACAACAACAACACATGTAAAACTGCTTTTGGTGTGATATTGGAGTGATCATTTTACAGGTTCATTACCTATTTTACTATGAGTGCAGAATAAAATTTATTTCTAATTACATTCATGTATAGTTCACAAGTCATGTATCATTCTTTTTTTTTGAAGTTGGCAGCTCTTGAATGACGTGGATTAGTTTTAAAGCTATATGTATTAACAATTCATTACGAAATCGAGTATAATATACTCGACGTGATTCATTAAGTGAACACAGGCAATTTGATAGGTTGCCGAACCGAATGGATATAGTTATAGGATTAAATGAATATGAATCTGATTAACTCATTCCAACGTCATTGTTTTATTTGAAAATCAAGTAAAATGCAGCAAATGAATATTATTTGTATGCACCATCGATTCGATTTACATAAAGTGATACATCGTAAATGGATTAGAAATCATATTCACAATCAGGTACTGGAAGTGTGAAATTCACGGAGCAACCTCTGGTGGAAAATTGGCGGGAAAAAGAGTTGCTATCAAGGATAACATCGCCGTGGCAGGGGTGCCAATGATGTATGGCTGCCACGCCCTCGAAGGCTATACACCAAACTTTGATGCCACTGTAATCACAAAGATATTAGATGCTGGTTTGTTTGTTTTTGATAATCCTTCATTCATCTGCTCGTATAATGAATAAGTGTCGTAAGTCTGTGACTGTAATAACTCACCTTTATCATTATGTAGAGTGCCGGTAAAATGATTATCATTTTATGCACTGCTTTGTGTTTTTTCCTCTTTACTTTGGATTCGATGTCTCCATCAATTTCAAAGTTTTTGCATTTCTAATGTATCCTCTCACATTTATATTATGAGAAAGAAATGTTACGTGATTAATGTTATTCGTATTTTGTTTAACTATGTATATGACTGTATATTACAGATGTTAAGTCGCTGTACTATGAAATGTTGAATTAAACCAAACCAATCACTATCAAACTTTTCATAGGCCAAACAAGAAGCAGCTTCAAAATCAAATTTAAATCTAATTTGCTTTTTTTTGTACCAGGAGGAATAATCAACGGGAAAACTGTATGTGAGAACCTAATCTCATCCGGAGGAAGCTCATCAGCTGCAAAGGGTCCTGTACTTAACCCACATGATACAACGCGCTCGAGTGGAGGATCGAGTTCTGGAAGTGCTGTTGTAGTAAGTCTACACATGGACCTAAACTCCGATAATTTAGACCATGGACCTTGTATTAGACTAATACAAGGTCCATGGTCTAAATTATCGGGGTTTAGGGCTGGTATTTGCTTATTGTCCCTATATGTGTTTCGTTATGAGTGAAATATTGGAGATACTAGCAAAGATCTCCATTGCAAAATTTACCAATTATTTGAAGAGGAGTGCGAAACATATTGATCACCATGTTTCCATGATCCTATAGGTGCAAGTAGGTGATGCAGACATGGCGATCGGTAGTGATCAGGGTGGATCTATCAGGTTACCATCATCATGGACTGGTATAGTAGGAATAAAACCTACCCATGGTCTCGTGCCTCATACCGGAGCCTTGGGGATGGATGCTGCCATTGACCATCTTGGACCGATGGCAAGGACGGTCAAAGACTGCGCCCTCCTTCTCGAGGTTAGTTCACCTATAAAAGTCTTCTATAAGCGTGCTATGAAAGCAGTATTTGTAATATAAGCTTCGTTGGCGCGAAACTTAGCAATAGTAGACGTAATGGCCAAAGAGATTTATTCGTTATCTATTATTTATTTTAGCGTTATTCGTTTTCAAGTCAATATACACTAAACATTTTTTATCACGCTTTGAGTTTTTGTTATTTTATCTAGTGACATACGCATTATTTCTATGATTATATTACTTAAAGTTATTGCATTCTTTCAAAGTCTTAATACAAAAGAAAATGTTCAGTCCGTGCTTCGAGTTCGCACTAGAGGATTGGTGAAAATGTATGCTCTTCATTAATTCGTAAAAATAGTCCTTAAAATGTCCCTTTTCTGGGCTGAAGTTCAAAATGCAGCTCGCGCTCGCGTTATATGATTAGTGAGATATAAATTCTTTTTCCTAAATTCTTACCAAAAATCCGTAAAATGTCTATTTTAGCTAGCACGGCTAGGTATTCCTTGCTATTGAGCGCTAAGTAATTAGTGAAACATTTTTTTGCTCGCCCCCCCCCCCCCTCCATGCTGTGACCCAAGGTACGTCAATGTACGTTAATATATGAATGAAGTTAAAAAAGTTAACAAATAATTGCCCTTTTTTACTCGAAATAGGTTATTGCCGGCTACGATGGTGGAATGGATCCTCGCCAGCTACCGAACATTACTGTTCCAGAATATACCAAAGAGGTACACGATAATACAATTATTCTTAATTTAACAGCTTTTGTTACGATGGCTATGTGGACCCGTGTACGTTTAACCAGCCTTGTTTGGAAAAAAAGGGAATTTTATTATTATCAATACAGGAATGGAATTTCTTCAATTTTACGATTCCCCTTGTCCCTATTTCAGAGGAAAACTGGAAAGGGGGGGGGGATTTATTGCGTATTATACATACCATACAAATATCTGTAAAAATCTATCATGTCATATAAGCGTTAACCATTAGGATAATATGATTTTGTTTCCTCTATCATAATAATATGCAACATTCTTTCTATATACCTAATTTTCAGACTGTCATTTTGGCAGGCAATCCCTATACTGAGTGTCCCAGTCGCCCTAAAATATGTTTGGTTTTTTTTCAAATGAATTTTGTGAATGCATCCAAGCATCAAAATAATGATCAATATCACAACGATGGTTGTTGATCTTTCTTTGGGTGTAACGTCGCTAATCGGTATTATCTAGCAAAGTCAGAGCCTTGTGTATCGGACAGTACCCACCTGTCCCCATTCATAAAAGAAATATTCCTTACTCCTACGTATTTATGAAATTCCCTCATTTAGTATGATAATGCATGATTTTCAGTTGGAGAATTCATATGTCAACGGACTGAAGATCGGAATACTTGAAGAAGGGTTTACGGCACCCAATGCTGACCAACGAGTCAACGCACTTTTAAAAGACGTCATCAACAGACTAGCTGATGTGGGAGTTGGTATCAAGGACACATCTATACCTCTACATACACAAGGTCAATGTTCATAGTTATATTTTGAATCCACAAATTTATAAACCTTACTACATTTTTAAAAATAAACATTATACCCTCTAAGTATCCTGAAATTTCAAGGTCTGCACTTGGTTTTGTTTCATATTTTGTTCTGCTTATTGCTCTTTATATTTACGCATGGGTAGTCATATCATTGGAAGTCAAGCCCTGGCGAATGGATCTTTGATCGGCCGGGAGTTCAGTACGGGTTGGTGGCTACTCCGGCTATTTGAGTGTCCCTTGTCATCCCTTCTGCTCATTGCTCTCTGATGCCATCGACCATTGATCTCATTATTATTTCATTACTCTCAGAAATAGTTATTTGCATGTTCTTTCAGTTTCCAATTCAAATGTGTTGCTTGTACACTTGACTTATTATTCATTTATGTATTCGTGTCTACCCCTTTTTGTTTTATTTTTTATTCACTCTCCTACTCTTTCTTGTTATTGATATTTTTTATGAGACTCTCACTACATATTCTATGGAGCCTTAAAATAACAAGATTTGCTTTCACTTTTGGCTCCCTAATATCCACATCTCTCATTTTCTCTGTTTTCGTCATTATTTTAGATCCAACTACAAGAACACTTGGTATACTTTCTTACTGTTTTTTAAATTATGTATGCATTTTCTCATAGGCCTAAGGATATTTATTCATGCTTATCTATGAAAATCTGTAGATATGTATTGAAATACAAGTCAATGTATATGTCTATGTATGTATGAAGAAGCCATTAAACCCAGAAAGCAGTGGCTTGTTTCGGAATACTACTGTAAAACTGCATGTATGACTAATGCTGCAGTCACATTTCCCCTACAGTGGCCGTACGACGAGTCATAAACATCCGATTAATCCATTTTTTATTCAAAACACCTATATTTTGAATTAATTTTAAAACGGGTGTTTACGACTCGCCGTATGGCAGCCGTAGGAGAAATCTGACTGCACCATTAACAACAATTAACAAAAAGAAAGGCTGAGAGAAGGGAATGGTGGGAATAGAAGAGAACAAAAAAGAACTTGAACGATCGCATGTAACTCAAATGTATTTTCTTTTAATGCATTAGGATGTTTTTTTTATTATTATTTATTTATTTTGACTTGTGTACAGGAGGTGCAATTTGGCAATGTACAGCCGAGGGTAATCACGAAAACATGTTCAGACTTGGAGGTGTGTATATCTTCATTAAGGCCTGGTCACACCGCCCGAGCGTTGTTGGAGCGGTCGTGGAGCGGTAGGGAGAGAGGGTCGAATTTCGCTCACACAATTGGGGGAAAAATCGAAAACAAAAATCGAAAAAACAAACAAACAATCGAAATCGAAAATGGTGAACGGTAGCGAGCGGTGATGATTTTTTCTCTCCGCTCCACGAACGCTCGGGCGGTGTGACCATGCCTTTAAGACCATTCGCCTGAATTGGTTTGAATCCTTATCGAAGCACATTATAGGGTCATAAAAGTAAAAAAATAAAAATAAAATAATAATGAAAGTAAAGTATGCGTTACTGTGCATGAATAAAACAACAACTTCGTAATAATGTGGATATCAAATATTTATTTCTCATAAAAGTGGCCCTTTGGTAGGCTTTAAATGTTACCTTTAAACAGATGTGCCTAATTTTCATTTAATTATAGGGCTTAATATTTGAATCGATGTGTTTATAAAAACATGAAAGTTAACTGAGACTAAATTTTACAGGAAACGGAACTGGGCATACGGGTTATTATCCAACAAGTTTTGCCATCGCATCGGGTAAAATGTTCACGTCAAGACCAGATGATTTACCAGATACAATGAAGGTATATCTTTCCATTTATAACTTTGCATCATCTTAAATTTCTTTCCTATTTACTTTATTTTCTATTGTACATTTAAATATTAAGCTGTTTGCTATGTGGTAAGGAAAGCCACATCATAAGCATGTTGAAGAACCTGTGTCTCTTTTCTCGAAATGTGTACAGGGAGCGATCCCGACAGGTATGCTGATAAGTCACTGTTATGTTTCTTTGAATTTAGGGCTCTTTAAGGTTTGTTCCGTTTTTTTTAAAAGTGATATCTGTACAGTATGTATGACTCAGTATGAAGGAAAATATATACATTTTGATACATCATTTGACAATAAAAGAGACAACTGCATTGATATACAGCAGTGTCGTGAGAACTAAATTATTGATCGAGCATTCTACGTTTTGGCCAAGCTATTCACTATTTTGTTTGTCGCTTTCATTCAGTGCTGTATGCATGTCTGTTTTTCCATGATTAGCTCAAATCAACTTCGTGATGGGTGCTATTGACCTTTAACAATCAAGCGTTTACATTAACTCTTTTTTGTTTACAGATAGTTATGTTACAAAGCGAATATTTGAAGCAGAACTACATGAGTCAGGTGTACTGTAGAGGTAGAAATCTTGTCTTTCCTCTCCGCCAGTCATACGATGATGCATTGAAGACGGTAGATGTATTAGCTCTACCAACCATTCCATTCACAGCCACTAAGCTTCTCCAGAAAGGGGCGACGATGCAAGGTTAGGAATTAAACATACAGACTTGAGGTATATTTGTGTATTACTGACAAATGAATCAATAAATGATGTCGCAATGACACAAATATTATCGAATTTACACTTTTCACCGAAAAAAATACCTCAAAAGATGTTGCCTTTAACATGTTTAACAATATTATATACAATATATTTTTCTATTTTTTTTCCATTTTGAATGGTTTTCAAAGAGTATGTTGAAACACACTGATTATGAAGCATTTATGTAATAACCATGCTGGATAATATAATAACATGACAAAAAGTGCTTGAAAATCAGGGGCGGATCCAGGATTTTTCGAAAGAGGGGGCACATTTACCCCTAGGAACAATTTGACGAGCCCCCCCCAAAAAAAGGGTTTCATAAAAAATTAAGGGTATTTCTTCAACGAAAAACTTTGAATAGCAAAAAAAAAGTATTCACTTTCAAGGGGGGCACACTACTGTTTTAACGGCATTTTAAATCAAAGATTTGAATTTTTCCTCTTAAGAGGAGGGGGCACGGGCCGGCTGTGCCCCCCCTCCCTGGATCCGCCAGTGCTTGAATTTTTCTATTTTAACCTTTTCTTGTATAGAATACTTCAAGAACTGCTTTGAGATGACCCATAATACAATCGGCTTTAATCTGACTGGTCACCCTGTTCTCAGTGTAAATGCAGGATTCATCGATGGTTTACCTGTAGGTCTTACGCTAGTTGGGAGACACTATGATGAACTTACCGTCTTTAAGGTTGCACAGGCCATTGAGAACGTCAGAGATGCTGCCCATTAAGTGAATATTCTTCGAGTGCAAACTATTCAAACAATCTTTTTATCAAAATGTGTTGTGCCTGTTGGAAAATTATAAATTTGCATTTTTACAGCCGTGCACATAATGCAGGTTAATGAGGTTATTGATATTTTGTACAATAGTGAACAGAATCTTGGAATCAATCATATTCACTCCATTTATTATCTCATTGATTCATCTCGTTCGAAACATCTCGTTGAAACTGCTTGTTGAACCATGGGGAACACAGTCATCGTCAAGGTTGAATTGTCAGGCAATTGAAAAATGTGTGAGATTCTTCACAATTATTGAACTTCGCCACGCTCTGTTTTAATTAACTTTCTCTTTGAACGGTTTCACATGTCATTGAAAAACAATTCTATATACTGAAGCTAATGGGCTCTTCTAATCAAACACACTTCGTAATTTAACGCCCCATTTTTTTTCTGTAGATTCCCTCCCCTACTCACTTTAGATGATGATGGAAGTAGATCATTCCCAATGTGAACATGTATTTTTTGTATCGATTATTCGAACGAGGGAGATGTATAATCATCTCATACAATTATATTGATATTTCACTAATGTTTGTTTAAAGGGTTTAAGGCTGATAATGCTAATATCTGAATTTAAAGTGTTAAACTAAAGTAAAATGAAAATCCTCAAATTTGATAAAAGTTTTTAAAGTTCAAAGCTACCTCATAAAAATGTTGATTTGAATCAAAAGAGAAAATTCAGACAAGCATTATGCTGAAAATTTCATCAAAATCGGATATAAAATAAAAAAGTTATGATATTTAAAAAAATTCGCTTGTGCACACGCAAATTAAAGAATCGACGATGTTCATGACTATTTCTTGTTTTTATTGTTTGAATTATACAATATTTAAATTTTTACAGATTTGACAATAAGCACCAGCTTGACTGAACCATATAATGTTAAACAATGGTGATTCCACTTTGTTTTACAGGACGATGGGGAGAAAATTAGAATATTTCATATTTCTTATAATAAAATGCAAGAAGAAAAGTGAGTGGGTGCTGTCATCAGTTCCCTCGTTTGCATACCGCGACCGGGATGAGCATATAATTGTGTGAAATAAAGCAAAACTGAAAAATGTCATAACTTTCTTTTTTTACATCCGATTTTTATGAAATATTCAGTGTTATGCTCGTTTTTGTTTTTCTCTTTTATTCAAATCAACATTGTGTTGGACTTTTCCTTTAACGAAATTAGTAAATCCTAATATTCAGCACATTTTCTGAAATCACAAGTCATGCATGACTAACAAACTGCCTGTATGCCGTCATGAATTTCTGATAGGTGGGCTGTATAAGTTTTAGCGGTGATGATCTATACATCAGAACAGTAGTCAATCCTATCAGCCTATCAGTTTGATCCATTACTTCTTGCCGATAACTACAGTACTTGTGTAACTAAACATGATTATTCTAGAATATGAATTTATTCCTAAACCCGACTATAAATTTGACTTGTATTTCAAATACGTGTGTATTGTAAATTTTTTATTGAACCATGCATGTATACCTGAGTTGGAATTATTTCCTCATGTTGACATGTTTTCATCATCTTTTGTTTTGTTCTGTGTATAGGCCTATACATGTGCGTAAACCAGTGAAAAAGGGAATTTCCTTTATGGATAATAAAGTTATTCAGTTCAGTTCAATTCTATTTTTACATTCTTATCAATGGTGAATAAACACTATTTCACACAATAAAAGAAAAAAGAATAAGTAGTACATATTCATGAAGACATGTATAATGCTAAACATTAATGGCCTAATATTATTACTCCATGTCATATTTGATGAATTTTAGTGTGAAGTTTGGTTTTCTGCATGGGTAGAGTATATATCCCTTTAATGAATTCGATTGTAATTACTTATTTCATTTGTAATCTTCTGATTTGTCGTAGAAAATAAATATCGAAGGATAAAAAATCATTATGATGTATTATATAATTATCAAAGATATCGTACTTAAAATTATATCAATCATATGGAATAATACACAAACGTCCAAAACGCCGTCGATAGTCTAATCTGCGCCACTCATTATAGGGAGTTATGGCAATCGCTATGCAGAACAGTATCTGGAACGGAGAGAATCTATTGTCAAATGCCCTTCATTATAATGAAGTCTTTATCGAAGGTTGGTGAATTGAAACAATAGTTTCGTCCGTGACAATATTTGCCTTTTTATCAGCTCCAAAACGTTGGACAAAACTCCTGTTCCGATTCACCAATTTTTAAAACAAACGATATTACCAGTAAGGTGATAATTATGTTAAATATCTTGCCACAGTATATACTGCATTCGTTGTAATTTGTACGTGTGTTTACAATGTACTTTGGGTCAGTCTGTACAATGATAACTGTTGTTGCTACTAATTTCTTCCCAAATCTTCAAGTTTTTAGTTTATTTAACCAATCATAAAAAAATACAAGGAATATAATTCTGGCAATGCAATACAAGCATTCAATGAAAGATGTATTTTTATTCTTATAGGAAATAATTGCACTTGTGAATGAGGGCTCAACGTGACCGTATAACACATTAAATGTAAAATGATCCATTTATGAGATAGTATAAGAAAACAAGGGGGAGTTGACCTGGCTGGTCGTCATGACATCCACACGCTACCCCCCCCTGCATCTTACACATCTAAAAATGGGTAGGGGGGAAGAGAAGATGTAGAAAAAAATACTGTAAGAGAAGGAAAAGTAAGAAAGTGAGCGAAATGGGAGAAGATAGAAAGAGAAAAGAAAGGCAGCGGAAGGGGGGGGGGGGTATAGACTCGGAATGGAGAGAACAGAAAATTTAACCATTTCATGCATGTTTACTATTGTATTGAAGCTCGTTGGTCAGTGAATGTCACTTCGACGTCGTGACTTGTATATCGTCAGGTGTTTTCCTAAAGGGGTACTTCGGGCTGAAAATGATAGAGTAAAATTCATCAAGCAAACAGGTGCTGAAAATTTCATCAAAATCTGATTAAAAATAATAAAATCATTGAATTTCAAAATTTAGCAATATTTTGTAAAAAGAGTTTATATGCAAATCACCATAAATATTCCTAAAGTGTCATAGCCACACTATTCATTTTCTTATTTTAGTATTACATGAAATCATAATTATGTTCATGCGTGTGTGTATGATTGTGTTCACCACATAATAAAGTCAGTTGCAGCAATGAGTATCTAATGCGTTAAACCAGTTCAATCTTTTTTTTTTTAGTTCTTGCCGTGGTGCAAAATATGAATGAACACATTTTCATGTAATAAAATACAAAAGAACAGATGGGGATATCACATCATTGGTTTCCTCCTTGCATATTAATGAAGACATGCGCTTTAGGACTAGCTGTGAAATAATGCAAATCTGTAAAATGTCATAACTTCGTGATTCCTTGTCTGATTTTGATGTTATCTGCGCTAGTCTGATTTCATTTATCTTTTCATATCATTATTTTCACCACAGAGTACTCCTTCTTTGTCAGTTTTCTTGTGTGTGGCCAAAGAGAATGACAAACTTGGGTGTTTTTTTTACATTTGTGATTTTTTTTCTCAACGCCCCTTCGTGCGCTCGAGCAAGATAAAGTTGAGCTACCCGATTCTTCTTCTTCCTTTTTTTTTGGGGGGGGCATATTAATAGAAACACCTTTAAAAATGTGGATTCGAGCATCGAGGCTGGTGCTCCGTTAGGCGCAGGCGCAGGCACCCCCCCCCCAAAAAAAAAAAAAAATCATCGAAACGTATTATGGTACGTGCTAGGTTCTCTGTTTTTTTTTTATACTACCTGATAAAAATGAAAATTATACAGCTATAAATTCTCAGTACCGGGTACAGAAAATACAAATAGATTTCTGTAGATAGGCCTACCATTTTTTTTTATTTAAGTGCAAATTTTGGTCTGTACCCGCAGTCTATAAAATTGCAGGGTTGATCACATGACTTTCCGCGATCACATGACAAAGTAGTACATGTATAAAAAAAATATTGTGATTGATATCCGTCTGAAATTGAAAATTCTCTTTAAAAATGGAACAGAATCTCGACAAACTTTTAGACGAAACGTGAGTATTTAACTTGATTCAATACTATATAGTATTCCTATATAGTAATTTTCCTTAAAATTGTGAGGAAGACTCAATTTATCGAGGTCGTATGCGGGGATATTTACATGGAAATTATAGCAGTCCCGTGTGTTCAATTTCATGTAAAGCAGTAAGCTTCTAGTTTTTGTTCGAATGTTTTAGTTATGCTGACGGCAGAATCAAGAGAGTTAAGGTCCTTGTTTGTTCACGTACCGTAAGGGCACTAGTATTCAACCCGTTTGGAGAGTTTCCTCAAATATATAGAAATATAGAATTCACCTGAATTTCAGACCCGTCTTCTTTCCAAGGCAAGCGCAAGAGCAAATGCTGGTTATTCTTTAAATTTCCGTTATTTTTTTATTCAACCAGTCGACTGTGTGCGCGGGTGATCGAATTATACGGCGACGGTTTTTTGCACTAGTATTCAACCCGTCTGCACTAGTATTCAACCTAGCGATGAAAGATGGTCCTGTCTCTCAATCTGCCCTTGTCCCATCCGACTATGGACTAGACCATTTGAGATGAGACCAAACAGGGAATTAATCAAAGCCAGATACTTACATAGATCTAAATCTAATTTAGCAATATAAACCCTTTTGAGATTTGCTATCTATCCTCACTAGGTTGAATACTAGTGCAATTCAGTGCAAAAGGCCATCGGCGCATAATTCGATCCTACGCGCATACAGTCGACAGATTGATAAAGAAAATACCGACAACAGATTACCCTGGAAATAACAAAGGTATGAAATTAAGATAGTTTCCATATTTCTAAATATTTTTGGAAATATGTCAAAATCTTTGAATTATGCCGGGTTGAATACTAGTGCCCTTACGGTAAGTTCTTCACGTGATTAAGAGTCCAAGAATTATAGGCTTAGATCTATAGCTCCAATGTACTAGCCACTCACTCATGCAATTAACGTAGTTAAAATCCTCAGACTCGATTTCATTCAGTTGATATTTTTGGTTAACAAGAACAACGACTTGGTTAGCTCATGTAGCTTCATAATTATAGAAAACATAGACCCCTATCAGAGAAAGAGATATAAAAAAATGAACAGTTATGACTTCATTTTGGACATTTACAAATCTTAAGCCTGTGAATAAAGAAATCATGGCCCAGGCCCAATTAGATCTATAAAATATCTGAATGTGGAATAAAATGATGAAGTTTTCAGAACTTTGCTTAGCAAATTCTGAAAGATATTTGCTCCTAAGCAGTGCTTAGCCGTAGGAGCAAGTATCTTTTGGGCAAGTTGGGTTTGGATGTGTAACTCACACTGAATGTGAGGTTAGTGTGCATTTCATTATTATATTGTTTCTACAAACATTTTCTTCTGCAGTTTTGCTGATATCTGATCCCCACATCATTTTTCTTCAAGGGCAAATTAATTATGATGTTCCATTTTTGTCATCATACAATCAATAATTCCTCTACATTTTTATACCCAATATGTGACAAACACTTTGCGCATTAATAAGCAAGACGAGTTTGAAATATTAATGTAAAAATCAGGTTGTCCGTGTACGACAACCATGCTTATTCGATAATTGACTCATTAGCATTTCTTTCGGATTCTTTGTGAAGTTTCTCTCACTAATCCCTGAAGAGTCTATTTGGATTTTTACGTGAGTATCTGCGCAAATCGTTTTTTATAGGCCTAAGTATTTATTGTTTCTTACCTACCATTCGTCAGTGATTTGCTATGCTGTTGGTCTCAAATTTAAGATCATATTCCATTCTTACCATAAGTGTCAAATTTATAGTGAAAGATATTTAGTAATTGCGAAATTTATCTCTGGAAATGGGTTTCCTCTACTGTCAGACTCAGTTGCACTGTGTGTGCGTGTGTATATATATATATATATATCTTTCTACATCTGCATTTAAGGCGAATTTTTTGTCTTTCAATGTTCGCAGTTCACCTGGCTTAACGCCCTCTAACTTCAACTCAACTTCTAAATGTGTATTATAATGGAATAAACCCATTCATAGACTTCGCCCTTACACAGTTGAGGCCAAAAGTTTACATACACCCATCGAATTCAGTGAACTTTGTTCACTTGCCAAAAATTGTAAAATTTACTGTATCTTCAGAAATATAAATACTACCATGACAAATTTGTTATCAAATATAAGATAAAAGATTGTGTTAAGCTCTTTTACATGATTGGGATGTCGTTGGGATTAAAGTGTATTTCAGGTGGAATTTTCTTGTAAGAAGAAAAGTAATATTCGTGCCAAATGTGTTCTATTTTATATTATATTTTCAAACAACGTTTCATAGAAAAACATAAATGTCAAATCTATGATTTATATTACATTTTCTGTCATGATGTGTCACCACTGAACAAAAAAGTGTAATCTGAAATGTTTGTGCTGAGGAGTAACTAGCACAGATATGAAATGTTTTTGTCAAGTTTTTATTTCTAATTTGTATAATTTATGAAGATTCTTTGGGAAAAAATGACACCTAAATATTCATCAGATCCTGATGACAAAGCAATGTGATGAAGGGGCATGAAATGCTCATTAGTTTGATATCAAATTCATAATAATAATAAGGCATTTAGGAACGCTATACATAGTACACTATATCATAGCGTTTACACTGTAGATCAATTTACAAATACTTAAAAAGCTACATCTATCCTGGATACAAGTACGTTTTCAACTGTTTCTTAAATCTATGAAGAGAAGTTTCAGATCTTAATGCCATGGAAGCTTGTTCCATTCTTTTGCCGCAGCAACAGTAAAACTACGTTCACCAGCCTTACTCCGGGTTGTCTGATAGGTTAGTCGAAGATGATCTCCACTAGACCGCAAACCTTCTCGTTTAGGATAATGAACCTGAAGTGCCCCCTTGATATACATTGGTACATGATCATGAAATGATTTATATACATACAAAAGAATCTTAAATAATATTCTTTGTTTAACTGGTAGCCAGTGTAATGCCCTTATTAATGGAATAGCATCATGTCTACGGTCAACTTTGTGAATAATACGTGCTGCCCAGTTTTGCAGACTCTGTAGTCGCCTTACATGAATTTGGGGAACTTCTGCAAG
Organism: Lytechinus variegatus; assembly: GCF_018143015.1. Classification (NCBI taxonomy): domain Eukaryota; kingdom Metazoa; phylum Echinodermata; class Echinoidea; order Temnopleuroida; family Toxopneustidae; genus Lytechinus; species Lytechinus variegatus. The sequence continues at coordinate 26,055,240 of NC_054742.1, forward strand.
GAGTGCATTACAATAATCGATCCGAGATAGTACATGACTACGTACCGCATGATGACATGCATCTACTGTTATGTACTTTCGTATGCGACATATATTTCTTAATTGAAACCTAACAGATTTACATAAACAATTTACTGTGTCATAGACATGTTACTATCCAAATATACACCAAGACTCTTAATTGAAGTGGATGGTAGGACTTGGGATGTACCAATATCAATAGAAATATTATCTAACCCACGAAGGTTATATGGTGAACCTACTACCAGAAATTCAGTTTTTGCTTCATTCAGCTTTAGTCTGTTACGATTCATCCATGTGCTGATGTCTGCAACACATACCGAAAGGGTTCTCAATGCAATCTCCAAGCCATGTGCTGCCCTGGGGTCAAAAGATACATAAAGTTGCGTATCATCAGCATATAGATGATAAGACACATTATGAGTTTTGGCAATGTCTGCGATAGGTAGGGTGTATACAGTGTAACCTATCGGTCCGAACACAGAACCTTGGGGAAGGCCGATTGAATTAACAGAAACTAGTGAATGCTTTCCATTTATTTCCACACATGTAGACCAATCATCCAAATAGGTCTGGAACCAGTTTAAAGCTGTGCCCTGGACTCTTATCCGTTTCATGATAAGATGGCACAAATATTTTATAAGATACAGTAAGTTTTGAGTTACTTCAGTGAAGTTGTTCTTGCCTCATAGTTGTTTATTGATGTGTGATGTTAAATGCCAACAGGGAACTATTAGATTTTGGCAGCCAGCAGAAATTTCAATATATTTTGTCCTGTCTATTTTCCTATTTTTCTTAGAATGGATGCCCCTGGAGTTATGGGAGTTCTGTGTGCTGACAAACAGGGACTTTGTTACAGTGGTAAGTATGGTCCAATATTAAATTTTGTGGGAGACAATTATGATGTGATACAGGGAGAGTTCAACAGGGGGAGGGGTGAGAATGAAGTTATATAAAATTTTATTTTTATCCTCTATGGATGAGGAAAAATGGATTGACAACTGATTTATTGTATCAGAAAATCCTTGCTGCTACATATTTTTTACAAGGTAGTACACGCATGTATGAGACTATGAAGTATGATTTTATTTCATGTAATGATGTAAGAGAAGGAAATGTGGGGACATGACATCATCAGCTCGCCTTGTGCATATTCATGACAGCATGTACATGTAGATAACTGTTCTCATCTGCAAACTATTGCTAAAGTTTAGAATTAAAACTTAATTATTTATTGTCAAATTTTGATTTTCAGTGTTTTGCTTGGTGAATTTCACTCTATTTCTTTAGATACAATTATTTTTCAGCCAGGAGTACCTCTTTGCATCTTATCAAAGTGGTTAGATGCTTTGTCTTGTATTCTTTAAATATATTCTGGATACTTCATGGACTTCTTAGTTCTAAACCCGGATTTCTAAAGCTTATTACTGATATCCTATGAGTGAACAGTAATTTCTGTTTTATTTTCTTGTGTTTCATGGAGATGATTTTGATAATCTCGTCTGTTTAATTTTTAAATTGAAATTTACTCAACGTTATCTCTTTCAAATTTTGTTAAGACTGATTTCGCTCACAATTCATTTCCTTTCTACAGCTAAAGGGACAGTCTCATCAGGATGTGCAGGAATCATAGCTTCTCTCTCTCAGCAGGCATCCCTTCTAGTACCAGAAAACAACAGTACTCCAGTTATCTGTTTAGAGTCAGATAAAGGGTATGCATCACTCACATTTTCTTTTGTAATTTATTGAATTGATATGAATAATCAATTCTTCTTGATTATGAAGCACTGCTTTGTTCCTGTTAGAATGTGAAATTGCCATTGTTGTGTCCTATAAAGGATTTCCTAATTATCAAATCAACAACAATTGAAATATATTTGCTACATCACATAATAAAGTACATGGAATGAGTGGGGCCATCATTGTTTCTTTCCTTTGTGTATCACCTTTGTTGTGTATACAATTTTTTTGAGAAGTGAAACTTTTAATGTCAAAACTTCAGCATTATGATTGTTTGATTATTTTTTTTATTTCAAATTTACTGATTGAGACGGACTTGACTGTTGAATACTTCTGTGTGTAGTCTAGAGACCAATTTGTAATTTCCAAAGACTTAACTTAGCAACAAATCCAGGTCTGCAGAATTACCTTGTAACTTCCTCATATGTGGAATCCATAAACATGCCTATATCCAGTTGTACATTATGGTTGAGTGCAGAGTTCTTGTTCATTTTTGTTGTCATATTTGTTAAGACAATATTTGGAAATTATGCAATGATATTATTTTACCCAATTTTATATTCATTAAATTTGCAGCCAAGAAAGATGTAGAGTTAAAGATAGTAGGGGAGAGTGGGGTAAACAAGGCAACCTTTTTTTATAGTTCCAATTATATATTTTTAATGTAAAGCAAGTAGAAACATGATTAGATGTCTATTACTAGATCTAAAGTAGACATTATCCATTAGAAATGTTAGAACTAATCAGCCTTATTTGCATATTAACGAGCCATTAATAGTTCTGCTGGGTGGCCTTATTTGCCCACCTAAATGGAATGAATGAGGATGCCTGATTAAAACCTATTTTATGCAGCCGTTTTCAAAGTAAGAATAGTTGAGTTGGTTTGATTCAATCACATTTACTATTAACAATCATGTTATTAACATTTAGTTATTTACCAAAATACCCCCATTTGAGGATTAATTTATTAATCCTATCTGATATTCAGGGAAAAAAAGATTCTTGCATTGTGTTTTCTACGGTCACATTTATATCATCGTGTATCTATGTATTTCATTGGTATTTGACAGTGCAGTGTAGTGATGTCTACATTGCAAGTTTTAAGATATGTAACCACAGAGTTTTAATTATGTACATGTAGTAATCCAGAAGGCCTCATTGGCCCAATCAGACAGGTTGAGTTCATAGGCATCCAGTCAGGAAAAAAGAGAAAGTGACGACATTTTCTACAGTTCTGGCATGCACAATAATACCTTACACAAGTAAACTAAGACAAAAGTTAATACACATTACCGGGTAGGTACGGTACTCGCCTCTCTAAACTGGCAATGCTACTTTCAAAATTTTGATTTTGAGGTGTTTTGCTCGGTTTGTGCTCCTCCTGGCCATGTGCACTGGGCTGTGACACGTTCTCTATGCTCAAAATCTGTGCTTAAGAACTGCCTCAAATACTATGCAAACAGCAATCCATTTCACCCTACCATTCTAACACAGTAAGCTACAAATTGACAAGTGGCCTTCTTTACCCCACTCTTCCCTAACTGATTTAATCAATATTAAAGATCATAGTTTTTCTTTCATCATGCCATCATCCTAGCATTCTATATTTCTAAATCTCTGAATGCAATAAAACACTTGAATTGATTAACTTTTCGTGAAAATCTCTTCACTATACAGGAATGTCATGATCAAGTCGCACCAGGATGTCACAATTGCAATCCACAAGATGCCAACATACTGAGAGAATGCTTGAAGCTTGAGTGTTTAAAGACTCTGAAGAGAATATTCTGCAAAGAGACAATTATAGTACTGGAAATGCTATGAAGCATTTGTATCTGGAGAAAACACACCATTCCTGCCTGCGAAGTTCATTGTGATGTAGCTACATTAATTTGATTCGTTTTAGCAAGTTGGATGGTTGCTGTAGTCACCTCGGAGCACATGTAATTGTAATGCTGTTTCATCCCCTTAGAGTGATTACTGGTGGTGTTAATTTAAAAAAATGAAGATAATGATTAAAATGTAAGTAATATTTATACAGTACCGGTATCATTCATAACTTGCTTAATTATCAAAACAAGTCATGCAACACTTGTATGATTCACCTCTATGTAAGTTGAGAAGTTCATAATTTGATCCAAGAAATGTGGGACAAAATTCCATGGAATGATGTCATTTGGATATGGACTGTGCTTGTGGAGGGGCTTTTTTGGGGGGTAGCACCATACACATTTTGCTTGTTTCAGTTTCTGCACAAAGAAATTAGATCATATTCTTCACTGCCCACTTTTCTTTGGATAGAGGTGTCCCTTATATAAATTCTCTTGAATCATTTTTTTTTACACAGAAAAACAGGTTCATTTAAAATGTGAAAGAAGGTGAATCTAATATCTTGGAAAAAAGGAATGTTCTTTAATATTCGGTTTATTCAAACTCATACCCCTAAAACACAAAATCCATGGGGCGATTTTCCCTGACTCCACCCATGCATTACTTAAAATTGCAATAAACATCAATTCATTATGACATATCATATGAGATCAGGTCATGGTTGACCGTGATTGTGTGATATCATTATGAGGACAATGTTGGTACCCAATCAATTATGACCCAAATATTTTGCCATAATGCATAAGTTATTTTTGAATATTTTGATGTTTTAAAATGCAATTGTAACATTGTTCTTCGAGTTCAATTCTCTGTCATATGTGTACCCTTCTCTTTCTTCATTGCAATCAATTGGTACCCTATATAATGATAATGCTGAATTTAATCTGTGATAAGTTTAGTTTCATTACTGTTCATTAAACAACAACTGTCTTAGATTACAAATGAATGTTTTTTAAAACAAATTTAGTTTAATTTGGTTGGAAGGATACTGTAACAAATATTTCTATACCATGATTTCCAAATACAAGAATTATATCTGAAAATTATTATATTTAAGTATGAGAAATAAGTTTTTGAAATGTCGTCATAACTAAGAAAGTGTATGGACCCAGTTCATGAAACTTGAACATAAGGGTAATCAAGTATTACTGAACATCCTGCTTGAGTTTCATGTCACATGACCAAGGTCAAAAGTCATTTAGGGTCAATGAACTTTGGCCAAATTGGGGGTTTCTGTTGAATTACCATCATAACTTTGTAATTTTATGGATCTAGTTCATGAAACTTGGACATACAGGCAATTTAGTAAAATGTTGATTCATTAGTGTGACTATGCCATTTGGTCATTTAGTTTCAATGCAACATTTTATGAACATTTGATAAATAAATATTGATGTCCAAGTGGTGCATTGGTGTATAAAAAGATGCTAGTCGTAGAGTAATAAAGACAATATTGAATATACAAAACGTCTTTGTTTTGTCTATAGTAATATGAAATTGGATATAGATTTAGTTATTTTGTTAACTGGTGAAGTTTTAAATTCTAATTTCTCGCAACAATAATTGACAATACATACAGATTTTGATTTATTTTACTTTGTTAAAGAATAATTTATGATATATGGCCTCCTTCAAGTATTGTAACAAGTATGATGTGATGTTATTTCTGATAAATTATTATTGTATTTCCCCTAAGGGGAGAGAGGAGGTTGGAGAGGGAGAGACAAAAATTGTGTGTGTGATTTTGTGTGTGTATGAGAGAATGAGGGAGAGAGAGAGAGGCGGGGGTGAGAGTGGGGAGGGAAAGAGGAGAGAGAACAATAGAACGAAAGGGAAGAAGGGGAGAAGGAGGTGTTATTTTTTTATGAATAACTGCGTTTCCCCTTGTGGGAGAGAGGGAGTAGGAGAGGTTTACTCACTAGAGACGGGGAGGGGGGAGATGAAAGAGAGAAGGGAGTGGGATAGAGAACGGGGATGAGGTAGGTAATCTAAGGAGGGATTATGATGGACTTCTAAATTTTGGAGATAAATTAATGCTGGTTTGCCCTTTATAGAAATTGATCTCATGATCAGATTCTTGTAATTCCAATTCCTCGTTCAATATTTCTAGCATCAGGCGCGCAAGAAGCAATTACGAATGGGGGGGGGGGGGGGGGCTGGCTTTGGAACAATTTGTAGGGCAATCGGGGCTGTACGCCTTACTCCTTTCCAAATTTCTTTTCCAAACCTCCTTAACTCCCATGCTCTTTATCTTTCTTAATGAAATTAAAGGATTTGTAGCACTAATAAATTTAAACAAAAATCGTCTAAAGGCCCGTTTACACTGCATCCGGCACGCGTTCTAGCCTGATCGAAAAGGGACTTGATAAGGACGTTTTACAGTTAGTAATTAATACCCAACATATTACAACATTAAAATTTTGCGAGCACGAGCTGAAATTTCTTTACATTCCGACCTTAAAAAAATGACATTCTAAGCACTTTTTGTAATCATTAACGGTATAGGTATGATGCGAGCACGAAGCGCGAGCGGAAAAATTAGATTTCTGACCTAAAAATTGGGCACTTTATCTATATTTTGTAAATCATGAAAAAGGATGGGTAATTTGGTATCTTCCTATATTAATAATGCATGCGCAAAGCGCGAGCACAAACATTTTCGATATTCTGATCTAAAACTGGATAATTTTGGCACGTTTTGCATGAAGATGAAGATGCGTATTTCAATTAACATGCGTGCGTGTGTTTTAAAGTTAGAGAGATTCTGGGCATTCTAAATCATTTCATTTTTTATCATGAAAATATTTGATATTCCGGTATGAAAAGGGTCAATTTAAGCACTGTTTAAAGCACCATGTAGAGGGAAATTGTGGAAGCACGTAATAAATGATGCGAGGGCAAAGCGCGAGATGACACACACTAAGAAATAAAGTTTCAAAATTGAACCCCGAAAGGTTGATGCAAAATCAACACCCTATATTAAACCCTGCGGGTGGGGTTCATGTTTGCACCCTGCGGGTTCAAAACTGCACCTCTAAATTTTAAATTGAACCCCTAGAGGTGCAGTTTTGAACCCATAGGACTGGGATATTCTAGGCCCAAGGGCATTTTGTCATCATAATTTCATGATAATGACGACTATCTTCCTATTTCTCTTCCAAGCGTGGTATGAAACTTGTTGATATTTTCTTAAAAAGGAAATTTAGATATTAGGAATTCATAAAAAATATATTTATTAATCTAATAGGCCTGATAAGTGCGTGAAATTTTCTTAATGTCGGGGCATGAAAACTGAATATGTAAAGAAATTTTGCATTTATGAACAGGATTCATGGATTGATATATTTTTACTGTTAATGCGAGCGCGAATCGCAAGCCGAAATTATGCATAACTCACCGATCAAAATTGGTGCTCAAAATATCAAGCATTCATTTGGCTACCCCTCAAATTTAATTTACATTTATTTGGCGCCCCACACTGTTGAATATCAATTTTTTGAAAGTCGAATAACAAATATGAAGGGGTGGGCATCAATATATGATACTAATATTTAAAAAACTGACCTTAAAATCACAAGGGGGGGATATGACATTGATCCGGGAGCATAAAATTAATGTTCGACCTGGGTGGGAAGGAAGGCACGCCATTCAGCATGTTCAGGTTCGACCTTTGGACGCCAGATTGTGCCCAGTAAAGCAGAATATGATACTGAGTCGATTTTAACAACTAGAATTACGTTTCTTTTTTTAATAACATCTCTCCTCGTCTTGACTTTCAACTTCCCTCACCCTTGCTCTCGGCTCTCCCTCTCTCTCTCTCTCATGTGCTATTCTCGGGTACTTGGTGTTAGCTGGTACGACGTAAAGTATGACGGAAGTAACAATTTTTCTTTCAAAAGCTTTCATTTCCTGATTAAATAATATGGCATGATAGAGGGTGGTCAATCAGAGTTGCGGTATTAGTGTATAAGCCTGATCATGGACCTATTGCAAATTTTAATAAGCCTGATTAACACTCAAGTGATTTGCTTCAATTTATTGGCCTCTTGACTTACGATATATAAGATCAGGGGCGGCGAGGGGGGGGGGGTGAAGGGAAAAGGGCACTATATGGAAACAAAACTTTTTTCCTTCATAAAAGTAACACATTAGGGGCATTGATTCGAGAAAGAGCACTTACAAAAAGTAAAGGGGCACTCGTTAAGACATAAAATGGGTCCTCGGGTAAAAGGAGCACAGAACGAGCTCATGACGGGCACTTTTCTTGAGTAAAAAGGGGCACTGATTCGAGAAAGGGCACCTATAAGAAGGCAAAGTGGCACTTGCTCATGGCATAAAACTGGCCCTTCTCAGGTATGAAAGGGAAAGGGACACAGATGAGGCCCACTTTTCTTGGATAAAAAGTGCCGGCGCTGAAATGGCACTTGATTTACAAGAGGGAAAGGGGGTACGTGGGGTGAACAGAAACTCCTGGCAGTGATGCCAAGAGGTTGGATCGTATGAATTTGATTCGAGTTTAAAAATTTATTTTCGTCTGCATGTTTCCAGCATTGTTTCAGTCATACGCCAAATCAGAGGCGTCGATCCTGGGGGGGGGGGGGGGCGATCGCCCCACCAATGAAAATATTGGGGGGGGGGGCAAACATATCGTTTTGCCCCCCCCCCTCCAATAATTCCGCATGTGCAAAAAATAAAATAAGATTGTAATGTTACGCAGAAATCAGCAAGCGAGATTGAGATACACAACTCATTCTTTATTTAAAATCGTGCTCAAAATCAGATGTCTGCTTTTCAGATAGGAATATAAAATTTTCAGCTCGCGCTTCGCGCTCGCATCATTTCTATAGCAAAAACCCCTTACTTTTCATGATTAAATAGGTGAACAGAATGACCCGTTTTCAGCTTTAAGCCCCAAAAGAACTCCCGCTTCGATTTGCAATAATCTTTTGTTGGATTTTATTTTATCTATCTTGTTCTTTATTAAAAACTCAATATTTTTCAGATCAAAATGTTCAGCTCGCGCTTCGCGCTCGCATCCATTGTTTGGTTTTTAGATACCCATCTTAATCATTGGTACCAAAAATGCTTTAAATATCAGCTTTCAGGTCTCAGCTCGGTCTCGACACTCGCATTATCTGTGTAGTGAGATATGTATTCTCATGAGTTACTACAAACAGTCCTAAACAGGCATCTTCTTTCTGTTATCAGGTCAGATATATCAAAAAATTTCAGCTTGCGCTTCGCGCTCGCATTAATTTGTTGGTGAGATATGTGTCTCTATCTCATGAGTCTATATATGTGTGTGTGTTGGTTTGTTTGTTTGTTTTGCTGTTGGAAAGTTGATGATTTTTGCCCCCCCCCCCAATCTGAAAAATGGATCTACGCCCCTGCGCCAAATGGAACATCGATTGGTAAATATTGTACGCTCCAAGCCTTTACCTCTTGGTCCATTCTTTTCCTTCTTCGTAACCATTTTTTGCCTTCTTGTTCATTCTCTCATTCTTCTTTTTATCATTATTATTCTACCTGTTCTTCTTTCCATCTCCATTTTTTCTTTACGTTTCCGTCCATTGCTTTTGTTCTGAATTTCACGTTTCTTCTTTGATCTCCCTTTTCTCTCGGTTTCTCTTTCACTGCCTTTGAAGATTTTTTTTTTCTTTCCTCGATATCTTTCCCTTTTTCTTTCCCTTTTCTTATCTTCTTTCCTTTTTTCCACCCCTCACATTCGGTTTCTCCTTTCCTTCCGTTTTCCAAGGCCCTAGGAAGCGAAGTACCTGTTGAAGCACACCCCAAATTATTCTTGGGGGTCGTGTGTTATTTTCCATAGGCAGCACCCCCTGGAAATCTGGTAAGTGTGGTAAATGACGTACAGGGATTCAGTAACGAAAATTAACGACGTTTTGTATGACCCCCCCTTGAGAATATTTCTACAGTCCTTGAAATAGTGCTTAAAGTGATGGTCCGGGCAGAAAATATATCTTAATACATAGAGTATAATTCACAGAGCAAAATGCCGAAAATTCCATCAAATCGGATAACAAATAATAAAGTTATTGAAGTTTAAAGATGAGCAATATTTTGTGAAAACAGTCGTCATGAATATTCATTAGGTTGGCTGAAGATGTCACGTCCCCACTTTCCGTTTTCTTATGTTATTACATAAAATCATAATTTTTTCATTATTTCATACCTGTGTGAATTATGTCTCCCTTATAGTTATAATGAAATTATTTGCAGCAATTAATATCTAATGCACTAAATCAATTGTCAATCGAATTTTTCTAGTTCTTGGAGGAAAAAATTTGAACAAACCTAATTTCATGTAATAAAATACAAAATAACAAATGGAGATGTGACATCATCAGCAGACCTAAATGAATATTCACAACCTTTTTCCCAAAACATTGCTCATCTTTAAAATTCAATAACTTTATTATTTGTTATCCGATTTGATGAAATTTTCGGCATTTTGCTCTGTGAATTATACTCTATGTATTAAGCTATACATACATCCAGCCCGGACCATCCCTTTATATTCGCCCCTTTCACATCGGAATAACAAATATTTTCAGCTCACGTTCCGCGCTCGCATTATTGATTTTCATAGTGAAAAAAATTATAATGCCCAGATTCTATCTCAATCTAAACACATGCAGGCATGTTTCAGATACGCAGCTTGATTTTTTGTTATTCAAAACGTGCTTAACTTAGATCAGAATATCAAAATTTTCTGCTCGTGCATTCTTCGCGCTGACATTATTGTCAAATCTGTAAAAAATGAAATATAGTTTAATTCAAACAATAAAAAACAAAAAAATAGTGAGTGGTGGACATCAACGACTGACCCATTTGCATGTCACTATTTGTGAAAAATAAGCAAAACTCTACAATATAACTTTCTTATTTTACATCCGATTTCGATGAAATTTCCAATGTTTTTTTTCTTGTTTGATTTTTCTCTTTTTATTCAATCAAATTTTGTTGGGGTGAACTTGTCCTTTAATGTAGGAAAATACCCGAATACCCATCCTTTTCCTGATTTACTAAACATAAATTGAGTGTCCCGTTTTTGTTTTAGGTCTGAAATCTTTTATTTCCGATCGCACCTCCCGCTCGCATCAATAATAGTTATTTTATAACTATACCTGTTCATGATTTAAAAAGTGCCTAGAATGTCCCGTTTTTAGGTCTGAAATCTCAATTTTGTTTCCGCTCTCACAGTATACCTATCCTGTTCATGATTAGAAAAAGGGGATTAGAATGTCCATTTTTTTGTCGGAATGTCAAAAGCTCACGCTTTGCCCTTGCATTATTCAATTGTTGAAATAGCAGCAGTGTATTGTCTTCATGCATATATGCTACAAACGGTCCTTATCCATAGGCGGATCCAGGGGGCCGAGGGGCCCGCCCTCCCCCCCCCCTTTGGCGGAGCAAGAAAAATGAAAAAAAAGGGGGAAAGAAAGAAAAAAGAAGGGGAAAGAAAGAAGGAAAAGGAAGAGAAAACGAAAATAAGAGGAGGGAGACGAGTGAATAAAATAAGTTCAAGGGAAGTCTTGGAAAATGATGTTAAAAATATTTTATGTCACTATATGCGAGCGCGAACATTGCATGTTCGATGAGATACACCCTTGCTCAATAGGCTGATATGTAGCTTAAATTATCAAGTTTTGAAGTCAATATACAAAGCATATTTCATCTCAAACATCGAGCATTCATTTTTTTGTTTGATTTACAATTTTTTTTTCTTTTAAGTGCTCTGTAAAATGTCCGTTTTATGTTTAGAATATAAATTGCAGCTTTTTGCGCTGTGCGCTTGCATTGTTTGATTTGCCAAGTAGGCCTATTGTCCTTGTTTATTCCATAAGATTCTTTACATATTAATTATATTACAAACTAGTTAAAAACCCCCTATTATGACAGTTTATCACAAATTTCGTTTCGCGATTTGCGCTGGCATTGATTTTTTTTACAAATATATCAACCCATGAATCCTATTCATGATTACAAAAGTGCTTAAAATATCCAGTTTTCAGGCCTCAATATCAACAACTTTCACTCACTCATTTGGCTTATTACATTAATAAATATGATAATAAAATATGCATGTATTCCTAATAACTAAATTGTCCGCTTTTCAGAATATATATATATATTTCAGAAAGGAATATCGCGCTTAGGAAGAGGAATAGAAAGAAGTCATCATTTTCATATGACTACAAAATGTCCTTAGGCCTAGAATGTCCAGGTCCTAGGTCAAAATAATAATAATAAAATGATAATAAAAATAAATTTGTAAATCAAACATAATAATGAAAAATTGATTTCCGAGATGAAATATGTTTTGTGTATGGACTTCAGAAGTTGATATCTAAGCTCCATTTTGAATAAGATATGTATATCACGCAATAGGCAATGCGAGCGCGAGTGTAAATTTTATAAAGTGACAGGATTTTTTTTCCAAGTCTTCCCCTCATCTTATTTTTCACTAGTTTCCTTCCTCTCATTTTCCTTTTCATTTTTTCTCCTCTCTTTCAAAAGGGTCAAAAGGGGTCTAATATAAGCTTTCGATCCTAGCAGAATCATCGTCGGAGACAAAATATGTAAGTGGAACAACCATATAGACCACAGACGTGCAACAGCACTAGAAACAACAGACAAAGAGGGGCTTGTTTCCTTGTTTCTAGTGTTGCTGTCTCCTTGTTTTTAGTGTTGCTGCATAATATGTCTACATGGTTGTTCCACTTTATAATTATGTTTGTCATTTTGCCTCCGACGAAGATTCTGCTAAGATCGACAGCTTAGGCCACTTTTTAACTCTACTTTTTAACAGCTAAAACTAAATTATGGTCAAAATTTTACATGATCTAAATATTTATTATTCAATCTTCAATGAATTAGACCTATATGCACTACTACAAAGTTCATAGTAACAGCGTTGTATTCATTATTTAACAACAATTTTACTATGAAAGGTTATTGTCGAACTCGATTCAGATGTGTGGATACAGTAATTGCATTATACCTGTTAGTGTTGGTTAAAACGAAAGCCCTACTCGCTTCTTGGCAGGTGAGGGTGTGTGTGTTTATTTTATGGGGGGGGGGGGCTATTTTGTATTTTGTTGTCTTTTTTCTTTATATTGAAGTCTGGGACTCAAAAGCACTCCGAAAAAAAAACTTTGGGACGTGATATAATATCCGGGGGGGGGGACCTAAATTGAATTGAATTTATTCAATTCAAACCAGTCCAATTAGGAGAACAATTAAAGTACAAACAAAATAAATGGCTACATTAAGTGGAGGGCGGGGTTATCAAAAATGGCCTCCAAAATAACAGTAGCATTTTCAAAATTTCGTTTACAGTATAAAAATGTTTACTGAAAAAATTAATTGGGGATGGTGCCGGGGGGGGGGCTGAAAAAATCCACATGGCGTTCCGAAGAACATTCGTCGGAGGCTATTCTTATTTTCAAGTGTAAACTTGTTGTTGCCCCTCCTTTTCTTGTAATGATATTTCTATATACGAATGTACAATTTGATGTTTTAATCATTATATCAAGAATAAATTGAATTTGAATTGAATTGATCGAATCGGGGGGGGGGGGGTATATATCCGGGCGGTATATCGGTGCGGTATATCGGTACGGTGTAACCGCGGCCAGCTCCATAGACGTCTGCTATGCTAGCGACTAGCGAGTTGGTCTGTTTGAGCACGCTGAGCACCAGAGGTGAGGGTATATCAATAACTTCTGACCACACGTTTTGTTTATGATTTTGAGATGCCATGATATATTGCTACGATGGATAAAGGTGATATAGGTCTAATGAGATTAAATATTGACTGTTCAATCATTCTTATAGTACTCTTCTTGTTTACCTCTCAACAAACATCGAGTGAAGAACCGATCTTACGCAGGCATCGGGAACTGGACGCTCAGCACCCCGTACTTCCTCGCGACACACGATCAGCAACCGCCTCAACTCGTAATGCGTCTCTGTTGACTGCGCCAAATTCAAAATACTGTGCAAAGCTCACAGATAGCGTTGAATATACGACATGCACGATGTGTGCAGTAAGTAACCTTCAAGTTCAAGAAGACTCGATGGGAAACGTATGTCCTCTTCATAAACGACCAACTGGTAGAGCAACTCGAGGTTGTATTGCTGGGTATTTTCCAGTCTTCAGTTTTGAAGGATGTAACTTTGAGTGTGTTGATAGCGACTCAGACTTTACAGAATGCTGTCCAGGTTATTGGGGACCTCATTGCTCAGGTATCTTCATTTTACTACCCCCCCAAAAATACAAGCCTATAAGTTTATTATTCATATAATTAATTACAGATGTACACATCTACCATCATGACCATGTTGTGGCTTATTGACTGCATTGGAACTTGCACTTGACCTTGGCCTTGAATTAATGTGCTGTTCATAATGTTTAGCATGCTGGCTAGTTTAGGCACTAAAAGCCTGTCAACATTGTTTCTATTAATAGGAATCCCACTATTAAGCAACTTTCCCCATGTTTCCAATTATTTGTAAATGCAGAAATTTGAGGTTTATACAAAAATGAGATCTATATGATTCCTGCAGGAAAGACATGGCTCTGAATTTTGGCAAGGTACCTAACAAAACTTGCTTGCTAAGTAAGAAAATGGAGGGAGAGGTGGAGGAAAAAAGAAGAAAAATGTGAAGGGAGAAGAAGATGGAAGAGGAAGGGAAAAAAATAAAAGAATAATATAGAGAATAAGGAGATGGATTAGGATGCAGTTCTAAGGAAAAAAAAGGAGGAGAAAGGAAATGATTAAAGTTAAAACTCGCAATCTTAAAGATCAAGTCCACCCCAGAAAAGTGTTGATTTGAAAAATAAAGAAAAATCAAACAAGCATAACACTGAAAATTTCATCAAAATTGGATGTAAAATAAGAAAGTTATGTCATTTTAAAGTTTCGCTTATTTTTCACAAAACAGTGATATGCACAACTGATCAACATTCAAATGAGACAGACGATGATGTCCTTCACTCACTATTTCTTTTGTTTTTTATTGTTTGAATTATACAGTATTTCATTTTTTACAGATTTGACAATAAGGACCAATTTGACTGAACCATATTGTATTAAGCAATGGCAATTCCACATTTTTTTAGGGAGGAATTAATTGTTGTTTCCCTTGACAATGAGGAGAAAATTCGATTATTTCATATTTCATGTAATAAAATACAAAAGAAATAGTGAGTGGATGACATCATCAGTCTCCTCATTTGCATACTGACCACGATGTGTAACTGTTATGTGAAATTAAGCGAAACTTAAAAATGTCATAACTTTCTTATTTTATATCCGATTTTGATGAAATTATCAGTGTTATGCTTGTTGGATTTTTCTCTTTTTATTCAAATAAACTTTTTGTTGTGGTGGACTTGTCCTTTAGCTCTAAAAGTAGATTCAACTGTTCTATTGGCTCCTTTTCAACATTTCTTAATTTCTAATGAATGTTATGAATATAGAATGTCTTGGAGGACCATTATATCCTTGCTCTTCTCATGGGAAGTGTGATGATGGCAGGAATGGAACAGGAGAATGTATCTGTGATGATGGTTATACTGGCACAGCTTGTGACATATGTACTGGAAATTCTTGTTCAGGTAAGTTGGCAGCTCCTGCAAATATGGCTGCATAATGATGTAAATAAAATAATTGGAGGGGCTGTATATTTTTAGAATGTTGCTGATATAATCCTTCTTTTTACTTTCTTGTTCAAACTTAAGAATTTACACTTGAAAAGTTTCATTTCAGGAAAAGAAATAAATTCTCACAAATATTGAGTATATTTTCCACCTACCATCATGTAAATCCTCTTACCCCTACTACTACTACTACTATTACTACTGCTACTACTACTACTACTGCTACTACTACTACTACTACTACTACGTCTACTGCTACTACGTCTACTGCTACTACGTCTACTGCTGCTACGTCTACTGCTACTACTAAGTCTATGTCTACTACTACTAGTACGTCTCCTACTACTACGTCTACTGCTACTACTACGTCTACTGCTACTTCTACGTCTACTGCTAGGTCTACGTCTATGTCTACTACTACTATTACTAGTACGTGTTCTACTACTACTACTACTACTACGTCTACTGCTACTACTACGTCTACTGCTACTTCTACGTCTACTGCTAGGTCTACGTCTACTACTACGTCTACGTCTACTACTACGTCTACTGCTACTACTACGTCTACTACTACTACTACATCTACTGTTACTACTACTACGTCTACTAGTAGTACGTCTACCACTACTATGTCTACTGCTATTACTACATCAACTGCTACTACTACGTCTACTGCTACTACTATGTCTACTAATAACTCTACTACTTCTACGTCTACTACTATGTCTACTACTACTATGTCTACTTCTACGTCGTCTACTACTATGTCGTCTACTACTACTACTATTACATCTACTACTACTTCTACATAGTACCACTTCCACCATTACAATCACCACTATTTCTGCTATAACAAACACTCATCCTACCACTGATCTTACCCCTGTTCCTACTCATGTGCAAACTCCTATTACTCCTATAATATTACTTCCACTACCACTCTTTTGCCACCAATCACTACTAGGCTATCACAAATTCCTACCAATACCACATTTACCATTATTGCAAGACAAATTCCTACCCAGTATGCTGTGATATCAATGAAAAGAGTGTGATGCTGATACCTGCTGAATATCATGTCTTTATCTGTTGTATTTGATAGAAAAACAAATGTGCATCTATAATTACGACTGTCGTACTGGTGCATATTGTGAGTTCCGTTCACGGGAAGATTCATATTGTCAGTGTTTGGATGGATACCATGGTGATGGTGTGAATTGCCATCCAATCAACCCTTGCATGGAGAACTCTTATCACTGTCCCTCCAGTACATCGCTCTGTGTTTATGATGGTCCAAACAAAGTAATTTCTTACATTTATCCTAATCAGATTTTTTTTTTGCATTGTTTCATAAATCTTTGTTCAATTTTCTTTAAAATGTTGAAGTATTTCACTAGTCGCTTATAAATATTTTGATCTCCTATGGGGATGATATAGTTTCCAATTCAATTCAATTTGATTCACTCTAGGGAAAAAATGGTAGTCAAGTTCTCCCTTGCTATACACTAATGTGGATAACATTTAAAAAAAATGTTTTTTGTCCCACTTAGAGAAAAGGATTGGTCACTTTGAAATTAATTCTTCTTGGAATTATTTTTATTCTATATAATTAAACAGTCAAACATTTATTGGAATGCAAAATTTTTATATTAAATGCTTTCTTATAACAATAACTCCATCTAATAAGTTGAATAACATAGTACCTTTAATTATGACACAAATGTTGAATTAATGATTGTTTTGTGAACTTCAACATTTCTTTTTCCTCTGTACTTATACTCAAACAATAACAAATAGAGAATGACTGAGCATTAATCAGAAAAAGAAAGAGCATTTTATTGTATTTTTTTTGGTATCCTATTGTATGTTGTATATTTACCCTTGCATAAACAGAAGATATTGAATTGCAAAAATCAAGTTACTCCAACTTCCAATACTTTAATTCAAATATTTTTGTGTCCATTCACACTCAAGTTATTCGTGCCAAGCAACTTATTTCCCTCTGATCTCAGAACATAATAGTGCATGAATGGATTGTTTCTTCCTATGCGCTCATTTAATGTGCATCATGTCAGATACCATTTTTATATTCAAGGAAAAAAATTAGTTTCACAGGATTATTTTCTATATAATGTTAATTTTTATATGGGTAACTACAAAATTGATGTAGTCATAAAATCATCATGAATAAATCCCCAATACATGACATACATGTATGGGAAGGATGATCAGTTATGTCTCATTTAATCTTCAGAGGATTGAAGCTTTCCATTTATAAGGATTACTTTGGTGCATATAATTTTTTGCACTCAAACGGTGTCTCCTATTCAGTATGAACTAGAAACCACAATTCAATTCAGTTTCTAAAAGAAATTGAATTAAACGCTTTCATGTAATTTATAACAAAGCATTGTTGATTTTTTTTCTTAATAATCAGCAATTCTTGAGGTGTAAATTTTTATTGTCTTGACTCGCACAATAGTATCATTGTGAATGCAAGCCTGGATACTCAGAATTTCAAGTAGGATGTTTCCAAGACGAGTGCCAAGGCAATAATGTATCATGTGTGCCTGGTGCAGAGTGTGCAACAATTACATCCATAGCTCGGCCCTGGGGAAATTCTTTGTCAGTGTACATCAGGTTATGTTGGCAATGGCTTGATATGCTTTGGAAATGTGATTGAGGTGAGATTTAAAGTCTTCATATATCCAAGGTTAACAATAAGAGTTTAATCTGGTGGCCAAAACAATGCATGGCAAACAGACTATTTTCTTCTGATTTTCCTCAATATGCCACGATTTCCATCAGGTTTATTACATATATAAAAAAACCAGAAGATTCGGCTAGTATTATCTTGATGTGATTCACAGAATATATATTTTGAGAATTGTAAATTAAGATTTCACAATTTGAAGAATTTATGATAGAGGGTTATAAGTAGTTGGTAACCCCCAGAATCTCTGTGGACAGTCACCTTGACGGAGAGCTTCTTGAAGTCCTGTACATGTAACACCTATTTGCTTGTTCAACATATTGAAATGTCAAATTTTTCTATATATAAATATTTTTTTGTATTAACATGGACATGGTATGGCCCTTAGACCACCACTATGATTTTTATTTGAACTGAATTCTTTTAACATTTTGTTTAAATTTTAATACAGTGTTTGTATTGTGGATTATCAAAGTCATTTGAACAAATAGCTATTGATGCTAGGGAATTAATCTTGTTTCAAAACCTATAATTAATATTTCATTTGACTTGATTATTTCTAAAACTGTTCTAGACCACAGTGTGGGAGAAAGAGAAAGAGAGATTTATTAATTCTATTGACCCCCTTTGGTGTATGAGAGTATTACTAAATTATATATTTACAATACATAACAGCTTACATCTTTACAAACCTGGCTTTTCTGGCTGTTTAACTACTCTCCCACTATGAGTATTTATCTTGACTAATTTATCTCTCCTACATGTAGTTTTTGTACAATATTATTCATCACTATTACTTTGTTTTGGTGTCTGAGCAAATTGCATTATTATAATTAGCAAATTTGGCTATTTTCTTAAGTAAGATTAATATTTCTGTCATACATGTTTGCATGAATTGTTTTCAGAGATTAGAACACCTGAATGGAAAGAAGGTGACCTGAAGGAAGGCTAACTGAAGCCCTGCTGCTCTTAGAGGTTCATCTGTATGTCAATGGCTGAGGGATAGAGGTGTCTTATACACTGTTTCATACCTCTTGATGAAGCTCCTGAGTTTGCCAACCCAGAGGTAGCAAAAGCTATGTTGTTAGATTCCAAGATTCTGTTAGGGTTTAAATCATAATTTTGTGAGCATACAAAACATATTTGAGTAGGCCAGCAAATGCTGTTGATTAGATGCCAATATGCAATGCATAAAGATTGTACGGTATATCTGGTTGCTTGAGACTATTGGAAAGGAATTTACTGCTTACTTTCGGTTTTCATGATAAAAAAAGCTTGTAGGTGATCTGAAGCCTGCAATATGTAATTATTAATTTGTGGCTCTTGAATGAATTATTTTTAGTTTCTATTGTCAAAACCAGATCTATGCATATTTTCCTTTTTAGATCTCTACACAGTTTGATTTTTTTTGGCAGATTTTTAAATATTGACTCTAGAATATTAGTTACTTTTATATTGTACTTTGCATGTGTAGCCTTTTAAATCACTTGATTGAATGCATACTATTGAGTAAAAAGAAAATATTCTAAACATAGCTGCATGTAAGTTTATCCTGCAATTTGTTAACATATTTATTTCAGTTTGATATACACTGTAGTGAAGTCATTTTCTTGATTTCATTTTGTAACTTAATACTCTCAAGTTTGCAACACAGCTAGTGGCTGGCCTATCAAGAGGAAGTGACGACAATGCTGAGGTTTTCCTGGAGGCTGTGTCTAGAATACATATTGTACCTGGCTATGTGGACAATCACATCCTGAATAGAATCAACACTGTATATAACATAGCTGGCCAGAAAATTTTTGTCAGTCAGGTGGGATATGCTTGTATATTTTTCTGAATTGTAATAGGAAATTCAATTCAATTTAGCCTTTTCCACATGGATATAAAAACACACTACTGCTGTGTAAAGAGCTTGGTTGTTGTGGAAAAAAAATCACAGGCAGACCGAGCAGGATTTGAACCCATGATCTCTGTTTTACTAGACCAGTGTCATAACCACTAGACTGCCAGAGTGCCATAAGTGATCTGGGTTCAAACGACAAGGGTGTATATATTTACATTTCTTAAAGACCAACTGTTTTTGTATGAATTTATGTATACTAAAATGAAGAAATTTGTGAAATAGAACAAGATAAGTGTCTGCATAGAATGAGAAAAAATTGAAAGAAA
Organism: Lytechinus variegatus; assembly: GCF_018143015.1. Classification (NCBI taxonomy): domain Eukaryota; kingdom Metazoa; phylum Echinodermata; class Echinoidea; order Temnopleuroida; family Toxopneustidae; genus Lytechinus; species Lytechinus variegatus. The sequence continues at coordinate 26,075,462 of NC_054742.1, forward strand.
AATCACATAGCTAATGCAAATAAAGAAGTGCTAATGAAAGGCCACATATATCGCTGATGCTATGTTCTCCATTAGCAGTTTACTTCCCCGTCCAAGAGATACACTCCATCTCTGCTAAAATACCAATGTTCTTGGCAGTGACTTATGTACGAGTACTTCTTGTCCGCTGGACCCCCATCTAGCATACTTGACATCTTTTCGCATCTTTTCGCACATCAAATTGCGATTTGGGATGTAATGTTTGTATCTCGACTGTAATAAAATAGGCAGGATGATATGCTTGAAAATGATATGTAACACTGGGGTAACAATGGTCTTTCTGTATTTAGAGTCTTATCCACTGCTTGGCAACACTCCTTAGCAGCATTCAGCCCCTAGTCATTAGAGCTGACATGGCTGATCAGCATTCCTGGAAAAGATGGCGACCTCAGCAGACTTTGTAATTGTTGTTGGAAGTTGTGTAGTGATGCTCCGGCTTTTGATATGTGGCAATCAGCTGGAAAACATCCTGCTATTGACATCAATAAAATTTTACAAAGGGCCTGCTATCTGCCTGTGTCATGCCAACATCATTGTATTCTATTACAATTAAGTTATTTTCATAACCTAAAAGTAAAAAAAAATTCTTCAGAATAAGCAATATCCACTTCAGAAATTTCAGACTAAGGTTGAACCATTACCAATACGTCAGGCTGAGACTATCCTTTTTTTAACCTCCATGTACATTCTTGTGTTCTCCTTGTACATTGCCAAAGGGCCATCCATACAAGTGTATAGGTTTCGAAGGTGGCAGCCTCCTAAAATGGTCACATTTTTTGTGTCTGGTGGAAAGTGTGCATCTTCTATTTTATTCTATTATAATCCTTTATCAGGGTTCTGGCAAACTTACTATAGGTCTAGGTGAGGAAGGCGATGGAGAGATGGCAAGGGTGATACACACTGATCTAGTGGCATCAAATGGAGTAATCCACATTATAGATAGAGTTCTTCTTCCTCCTGATGATGTCAGCACAAGGGCTCAGGTCAGTTATAAATTGATTTGAGTTTTAAAGATTTGATTCCAGAGTATCCTTTAGAACTGTGCTTTGGTCCTCATGATTAGTTGGTAATTGTACTTTCACCTGGTGATAAAGGAAGAATTAAACATTATTGTATAGTAAGAATACCCAAGTGCAATGTATAGACTAAGTGGCATTATAGTGCATGCAAAGGAGTTCATTATACCATAATATGAGTGTCCATAGATTTCAAATTACTTGAAATTTGAAATTTATGTACACAAATCTTATTGTGTATTAACCGACAATTAGCATGTATTATGTGTTATATAAGATGGAACTCTTCTGACTTGAAATTGTATCAAAATATATCTGAACTTACCTGAACTACGAAATGTACCATTTGCAGAAATTGCTGGTATATGCCATGATTGTGGCCATATATACTGGATTATGTAATTGCAAAAAGAGGGCAATTGACCCTCTAATACAACCCATCTTGTGGGTTAGTGCATGGGATTGGGGTAATGGGGAACATTGGTGGTAACTTGATGAGCCATGTGACTCTATAATCTCTTGGTATATTTAGACCTTTATAAATTTGTTATGTTAAGCAGTGTCAAAATAATTATTTTTATTTTAGTATCATAAAATAAATGATTCAATAATTCTTATTTTTAAAAATAATTCTTGATTTTCCAATATTTTGTTTTACAATGAAGAAAATGGAAAATAGCATGTTATAACGAATGTTATACTGATATAGCTTCTCTGTAATATATTTTTAAAGAACTCTAGCTTGACAAGTCTAACTCATTTGGATGGCTAGAATTCATATTTCATGTCCTCAAATAATTGCAAGATAAATGTAAATACTTTTTACTACAACTCTGGATCTGACTGTCTTATGCCGACAATTATAACAATGACTTTTTCATTTGCTTTTTTTGCAGATGAACAAACTAGCTGTCACATAATGTGCTTAGTCATTTTATTATTGTGCAATCATTTCCTTTGTGACATAAATAAATGATGCTCTGCCTTTTGGAGATATTGATTATTGACTGTAGATTACAGCTTTCTGACTTACTCAGTATGCCTCAGTCAGAATACAACAATTTTCTGCAATATGGCAGTATTCTGAGGCGTTTCCCTAGCCTGAATAGTGATATCATCTCATACTTGAAATTGAAAAATTTAAACATTAAACTTTGGTCAAAGTTTAATATTCAGAAGTTTAGTTTACAAACCTAAGCATAAGGTCCACTTTAATTAATATTATTTTTATACCTTTAACTTGGCAATTAAGGTGTACTCTTAAAAGATTTTTTGTAAAGTGTTTTGATCTCTCATCATTTAACAGGGTTCCATGTTAGATGTTCTTTCAAGTTACACCAATCTTGGGATTTTCACAGGAATGATTAAGGTAAGAAGTGAATATGATATCACTTGACTTTGAGCTATTCCTCTTTTTCTTTTTCATCTTTTGTTGTTGTTATTTTATCTTCTCCTTCTGCCTTCTCCTCTTGTTCTTTTTTTTTCTTCTTCCTCTTCTTCTTTTTCTTTTTTAATACCTTTTATTTTCTCCTTCGTCATCTGTTCTTTTGGCTGTTAGTAAACATGTGCAATGTATTGACTTGTATTTTCCAGAGTTCTCCTTCGCTCCAATTAGCCCTAGATTCTCCGGAAGTTTCTTACACCGTCTTTGCCATCCCAGATGATGCCTTGCAACAATTTACCCTGATAAGGCTTCTTTGTTACTCTTATCAGGCAAATGGCAATCGGTAATGTATACAGGGATGAAGAGAGATAGAGAGTGCCTGAATCATTGCATTGAAAAATAATTATATTTTACTGGATGATTCAGAATAGGATACCAGAAATAATTTACGAATGAACTCCAATATTAGATGAATTTAGATGAGTGCAATATTGACCCAATCGAAATATTTCTGGTAGGCTGAGTCATCATCCCTTTTTTTATTTTGACTGGTGACCACTGGGGATTTCTTTTTTAGGAGACTGGTTACCTGCTGAAATAAAGAAATACATGTACATTAGAAATTTAGTGACACCGAAGACTGAATTATCATCCAGGCTAGGCTAGGCTTATATTTCCTTATCTAGAGCCATATATCAAATTTTCACATGATGTTATTGTTTCCAAACATTTACCAACCAAGTAGAGTTAAAAACTAACGTTATGAAGGAGGATTTTCTTGCTTGAATTTATTTGCCAGAAGTGTTGTATTCTTTTTGTGTGTCCATAGCCATGTTGTTCTGTTTGTTTTCACTGTAAAGTGGTAACTACCTTTACTTTTTGTTTGTGGCAAGCAAAACAACTGCTGTGCATATGCAATGGGATTAGAATGTTTTGAGCCAACAAATTCAAGTAAGAGCCTTGAGAAATCCTTCTTGTTTCTATTATTTCCTTATCAAAACTTGGTTGACCATGGTTTAGAAATAGAAGTATCATGTGAAAAGTATATATAGATCTAGATAAGGAAATGTAAGCCTAAACTTGGTTAATTATTCAGTCTGTTGACATTGAATATCTTATGTATTTCTTCATTTTAGTGGCGCGCCGGTCTAGACAAACTTGCACTAGTGATCGGCATCGTCAGGAGGGTCAGGTGGACTGCCTGGTTCAACTCAAGCCTGAAATCTGGTATCCTATGAAGAAAATCATTTGCAAAATTTATTTTCTTCAATGAATAATTTTCGTAAGGCTGAACAAGACAGCACGATAATAAGAAATTCACCAGATTTTGGTACATTGTGCATTGCACTGATATTTCACAGGTAGTTAATGAGGATCATAAATGCATCAATAAAAAGCCCATTATTGTTTATAATATTTATAATATATTCACTTTTTGTCTCACCTGAACGAAGTTTGGCAGAGACCTAGTGATCACTTTTCCTTTTAGTCTGTTGACTTGTTACAAAAATGTTAAAGTTTTGTTCAACTTGCCTTCATTTCTTTATGTTTATACTTCGTACATATGATCCTTGGGTAATACCTCATGTGAGCCAATAAGAATGATAAGGTCAAAGGTCATCTAGGGGTCAAAATGTCAAATGATATGAGGTCATGTCCATCCCTTTTTAAAGTTTTTGTTAAACTTGTTCTCATTTTTTATTGTCTTCCCGATGTTGCCCACAATCGTGCAAGTTGATTATTATGACAAGATGAATAAGGAAGATCAATGAAGAAGACACCTGTCATTTCTGCATCAGTTATGTTCATACTTCATAAATATGATTCTTGGGTAATACCAAATGTGTGTAGTTGAGGATGTTGAAGTCAAAGGTCATCTATGGGTCAAATGTTTTGTTCAACTTTCTCTCATTTCTTAATTTCTGCATTAATTATGTTTACATTTGGTTTATATAATCCTTTGGTAATACCACATGCTTTTGTGTGTCAGTGAGGATAATGAGGTCAAAGTTCATCTAGGGGGTCAAAGGTCAATGAAATGAGGTCATGTCCATCCTTTTTAATTTTTTTTTCAATTTGCTCTCATTTCTTTATTTCTGCATTTGTTTTGATCACACTAGGTTCAAATGATCCTTAGGTAATACCGCATATGTCTTGTTGAAGATGATGGGGTCAAAATGTCAAGTTTTTGTTAAATTAGCTCTTATTTCTTTATTTCTGCATCAATTGTTTTCATACTTGGTTCAAATAATCATGAGGTTATACCACATGTGTGTTTATGAGGGTCATTTAGAGGCCAAAAGATCATATTGCATATTTCATTGATCGCGAAATCAACCTCCTTGTATTTGCTGATATTTTCTCCTGTCACTCCCTGTACTGGTTTACCATCATGTTTTCAAATTTTGATCAATCCTTATCTGCAAAGCCCTCAACAGTAAGGGACTGTGGTTGATGCACCCCTCAAATACTATAAAATAGTAATTTAATTAGAAAAAATGATTACTGTAAATTCATATAGAATATTCATACAAAAATAGATTTTGAATGGCCAGAAGTGCATATATTTACAAACAAATTCTTGTGCATGTGTTGGAAGGATGGGGGGGGGTATTTTATCTATGTATGTATTTGTAAAGTGTAAACCAAAGATTAAAGCATTTATGATTGAACTTTTTAGCATAATCATTTCCAACTCAACATCCATTCTTGTACTTTTACCCTTTTCTAGTTTGTGAGATATTTCATCCATGAACATTTGGCTCCAGAAAAAGTAAGTTAAGTATATACCGAGTCAGATAATGTTATGTTATTATGATCTAATACCTTGAAGTTGTAATGTTTATATTTATGGAAAATTTAGCTGTAATTTCTGATTACTCTTTAGTATTTATTCTATATCAATAAAACAAAGAATATTTAGAATGATATTATGTCTTTTGCTTTATATGCCACTCTTTATTTCTAGATAACACAAAGTTGAAAATGGCGGTCAACAAATTTTTTTAGAAGGCATCTTGTAGAATCTGCTTTCTTTAGGACCTTGTCCTATTCCATGAAATAAGGATGATAGTTTGGTATGTTTATATGAATTGATTGCTCTGCCTAGCAAGCAAGATAGCAAGCTAAAAGTAAAGAGTAACCTTGCTAAAAGTTTTCCAGGTAATGTAAATATATTTAAGCAAACTAGTTGTTTGTTTTAGTGAAAATAGTGTTTTTCAAAAAGCTTCACAGATTTCCTCTGATATTCAGTATTTCTAACAGACAAATACGATTAATTTGGGATGGTACACTTGAGTTTTGCAAATGTTTTTCCATGTGCTACTTAGCATCCAATTTGATATTTATATAGATTGCATTATATTGTAGATTATTAAGTTTCCTGACACTTGATTTTACTCAATGTATTATTGGAAGATTTTTGAGAAATTTCAAGTTAAATGAATGATCTCATTATTTTTTAAAACTTTTTTTTTCAGCTGTCCATCAATGACTTGATAAAGGCTGGTGTTTTCCGTAATTATCGCCAGGAGAGCTTTGAAATAAGAGTATCTGAGAATGTAAGTGAAAAACATTGGTTTTACAGCTTTAGACAAGATTTAATTTGTTGAAAAAGAAGCAAGCCGCATTTTCATCAAGGTGATCAGGCTACTTAAGCTCTCAATGAATGATTTGGAGTTAATATTGAAAATGGAGCTCAAATTTTTTTCTTGATATGCCCAAATGAAAAGTCAGAGGCATGTTGTATCACAGCTGAACTTCTCTCTGAAATATCCTCTAAACATTAAAAATTGCCAATTAAGGACATTTCACAGTTGTTTTTATGCATTCTGATTTTGAGTTACATACTGCAAATTGACTTTGATATGACTTCACAGCAGAGCGATTAACTGTTAGGGCCCCTTTGGGTCAGGAAATTTCTTAAATACCAGGGAATATTTGAATGTTTATTATTTTTCACTTGAAAATTTTGGCAGGCCATGGTTAATTTGTTTGTTGGCCACAGTTTCAGACAGGTGTGAAAGGGCAAGTGTGTGGGGAAAACACTACTAGTGAATAAAAAAATAGAAAAGGCATTGGTACATGCCAAAATCACTATAGATTATTTTTCATTGTACTCTATTGAGTGTGTTTTCTCACTTTGAAACATCTCATTTGTTTCTATTTCTTCCAGGGTTGTATTAGTGTTCCAGGCATTGGCAACATTACATCTCGTGATATAGCAGCAACTAATGGTGTCATTCACATTCTTCATTCAATATTTTACTCTAGTTCATTCTTCCAATCCCCAGAGATATGTTTCAAGAACCAAACAGAAGAAATGGTAATTATTAGAATATTATGTTATTAGAACTAAAAAATAGAAAATATTGATGTAATTAAAATTGCAACAACTTTTGGGTTCTGTTATATTTTGGAACTTTCATGAGGAAACATGAATTATTTATCTTTTTTATGCAGATAAAGAGAGAGAAAGTGGGGAAGGGGGAGGGGCAAAAACTGATGAACAGAGGAGGGGAAGGTAGACAAAAACAGATCAGAGATGGAATAGATGTGTAAATATGACATAGTCTTCATACTCTCCAAAGGATATGATTAATTCTTTGTTGTTGTTTTTTCCTACAGATACAGGAGTGTTGTGATGGTTTCTATAGTCCTGCATGCTTAAGATGTAGTGGATGTAATTGGGGTGGCCAAGTGAGTATAAAACATGCATTTACTGGTATTTTTTGTTTTATGAGATGAAATTCTTTAGTTAATCTACTGTATTCATTTTACTTTACAATTTATGAAATGTTTCATATTGATATATTGTTGAAATTTTACTATATTGTTGAAATGTTGAAATATGAAAAATGAACTAAATAAAAACAAAATTGATTATCAAATCTGTTACACTTTATTGAATCATACAATTTGTTGAAATGATATTTCATCTATGTGATTTTAATAAACCTGTCCTCTGTGGATGTCAATCGCACAGTTTGGTATCTGTGGTGATGAGCCCGCACACTTTATTGATAGTCTCATGACATGTTTCATGATAATTTCTCATGCACGTTATGAAATACAATGTGCATTTTGTCATGAATTATTTGGCCACTTGTTCTTGATTAGAAAACAGGAATGTTTTGCAGCATACTGGAATTCCTTTATTGTATGGATTTGTAAAGCATGGCAAATAGGATAGCATTTACCATATTATACCATATTATAACATTAGTTATTGCTTCTTTTACATTATAAAAATATTTTGGATAAGAGATTGAAAAGTAACCATTTGGGTACTCACAGACTTTTGTTCTGAATGGCTGTATATGTTGTATTCTACTTTTCTTTCTGTTTTAGTGTGATGATGGCATCCAGGGTTCTGGAAGTTGTATTTGTGAATCTGCTTATGATGGTGTAGACTGCGATCTCTGCAAAGACAGCACAATGTTTGGATGGCATTGTAATCAATGTGAGTCTTGGCCACATCTGGAATTATTAAGGCAGGGGTTTAGATCTTAAAAGGAATTTATTTAAAGAGAAAAAAAAATGCTTCAAAATTTAAGCAGGTGCCTGTCAGGGGTCTGTTACGGAAAATGATGTGGATTGTTCAGCTATAAAAATTTTGCTTTGTGTGAATATTAATTATTTTTTCTGAATGATTTTTCAGAACTTTTCCAAATCACTTTTGATTTATAACTGGGGATGTGAATGAGCAACAGTTATAATATCAACAATTTCTACAGTTTGGATAGTTTTTCCCACCTAGATTTGAATTCCTCTGTAACAATTAATGTAAAGTACCTTTGTACTTGTGTTTATTACTAAAGTACTTTGTCATTTTCTGTCATTATTACCTTCTAAATTATACTTTTAAATCTCTTTATCTCTCCCTCCCCTCTCTCAATCTGTCTCTTTCTTCACTCTCTACTTCCCTCTCTCCTCTCTATATTTCTGTTATGATATCTATGTAACAGCATGTTCATGCATTCATGGGGAGTGCAGCAATGGTCCTTGGGGTACAGGTCATTGCAAATTTGACACCTGTTTATCAGGATTCACAGGAGAGGACTGTCATCTCCAAACTACCCCTTGTGGACCTGAAGAAATCCAGTGTCATGCTCATTCCATGTGTGTCATTGAGAAAGGTTCATCAAGGTAAATAAACTTAACCAACTCTGGGGTGGGGCTGGCAGTACAGGTCTTCGAAACTTGTTTTCTTTGGGTATCAAGTTTATCAAAATCAAACAAGTGGTCAAGGGTTCACTGCATGTTTTGTGGTGTCTCCTCAGAAAATAACATTTACTAAGGAGTTTAACAGGGTCATCTCTCCTTCCATATTAAACAATCAATTTGACAGAGCCCAATTCATAGGATGATTAAGCTATAATTTTGATTTGTTGGTATTTGTTCCCGACACACTCCTGTCTTTTTTTTCACAACATTATAATAAACCATAATTTCAGTCGGTCCTTGCACTGATTACTGCATGGTACATGGTACAGTAGAGAAGTGGTTGCATGACATGCACTCCTGCATGTAGAACCAATTTCTTTTGCAAGTGCCCACTTTGTTGAATTATAATTATAATCTCAATGTCTATACAGGTGTGTGTGCAATAGAAACTATACAGGTAATGGAACAGACTGTGTGCCTATCAATCCTTGCACGCAATCCTCTGATAGCCCATGTGACTCTGATGTGGTGAGTTGGTATATCCCTCATCCCCTTTCTCTTCGTCATACCAATCAAGCAAAATACCTTTATTGAGATTTATTTCAATGTTCTAGCCATATTCACAAATGTTTTCTGAGTTAAATCATGATTGAGTAGTATATGTAACTCAGGGTAGACAAATTTGTCGAAGGTCTCTAAAAGTAGATGGTTAGCTCTGAATGTTCACATCATAATGAATTTCGGTGTAAAGCGGATAGCAGTGCATGGGTTGAGTTGACTCAAATTTGGGTGAGCAGTTTTAAATTGGCAGGCTTGCTTCATCTGTATCATCTGATTCATAGATCACAAATTAATCAGAGCTCCAGTGAAAATATTGGGGCGCTCATTAGAAGGTGTGCATCTGGGAAAGGTTTTTTTTAAATTAATTTATTTATTTGTTCTTTTGCTGGATGGCCCTCTTCAAACACAGTCTGTTCTTCTGAGGGGTCCAGTACACATTAAGAATGTAAGAATACAAACATATAATAGAAAAAAAAAGATGCATAAATCATATAAAGTGCTTGAGTTAAGGTGGTTCTAAGCTTCCTCCTGAAGGTAGTATTAAAGAGAAGTTTTTCATGAAAAGTCAGGGATTTCCACAGACATGCTTGCCCTTTGCCAGTCAGATTCAAGGATTTTCAACAAATCCTTTCCAACAAAGTCCTCTGTGATGGTGATGCCTCACCATTATTAGAAATCTATTGAATCCATATATTGTGACCATTCACTTTGAAGCTTGTGACCTGCTCAATAAGACTATGTTTTTTTTTCTTAATTTATGCAAATTAAGAAAATATTTGATTGAATATGCAAATTCAAATGCATATGCAATGAGATTGTAATGCAATAGAGTGCATAAAATGTGTATATGTTTACACAAAGATTTACATGCATTTGCATGGGACATTTCATCACAAGCAAACTGGATATAAAATATCCATGATATGTTTCCATTGCACAAGGACAAATTATTCATAAAGTCTTATTTTCTACACTAGAATTACAAATATATGCAAATAAGATGAATATGTAAATGAGAGTCATTGAATAACTGTGCAAGTACTTGCCCTGATTTGTATTGAGCAATGCCTATAGTTGGTCTCCAATATGCATTGATGCACATATAACACGAACAGATTTATATCTTCAACACAAACAGTGAATAAAGTAAAAGAAAAATTGAAGAAGAAATTGAAACTCAAATCCATGTGTGGAATGAAGAATACCAGACATACCTGTTAACTAACTATCAGAGTTGCTGTATCATCTTCACTCTCTGTTGGCACACCAAAGGATTCTTGTACTAAATCCTTGAGGTTTGATGCCATCTTTTCCATGTTAGCTGTACTGTAGTGCCTTCTATCCTCTTAATGCACATATGCAAATATTTGGTCTGGAGGGGGCTACCTCAATATGCATTGCCTGAAGTTATGTGTTGGGCAGCAACTTTCTGTGACTTACTACCTGAGGACTTTAACATTTCCTCTACCTGCCTCTAATGTTGCCAAAACCCAAAATACTGGATACCTTCTGTAGATCTATGCAAGTCATGGATGCGTTTAATTTCCCTTGATTTCTTTTTACTACTCTTTCCTTTCAAGAATCTGGCTCTTCTTCTGTGATGTCCATTCTGTGTACTTTTTCTTGACGTCTCCTGTCTTTCTTCATGCATCAGCAATTACAGATGCTGCTTCATTACCTGACGTTGACAAAATCCATGATGACGTTTTATTCAGGCTATACATGAACATTGCTTCATGGGCCATCAGCATGGTATTTGGACACCACTTTATGAGTTGGTCAAAGTAAGCAAATACCCTCTCAGCAAATTTATTGTGTTTCTCCACACTTAACTTATGTTGAATATCAACATGTAGTGAATCTTCTTGGAGGAATTCAGATGCATTGCTTCTGACAAATTTAGTCATAGCAAGGAGCACATTTTATAGAATGACTTCAACAAGTCCATCAAATTTGGTAGGTTGCATCACTTTCCATTTTCTCTTTTCAACAGGCTGAGCTCTCCTATCATGAATCTTCCAGGATCATCTGTTGTCTGTTGTAGCACATTGTAGAGGTCACATTTGTCCTGGACATATCCAAAATATGGATGTTCCCGTCTTCTAGTTTTCTCCATAGAGGCCCTGTCACAAACTCACTAATAAGTCCAAGGCTACGCAACCCTGCAAGTATGAAATCCTCTTGTAGGTTGCACTGAACAACCTGCGTGTTTGTTCATCGCACCATACTTCACAAGAAAGCTTGTCATGTGCCCTGCTTTGAAGTAGATGATGTTGAAACCGTTCCCATGAGATGGCTTCAACGGTAATCTCGTTAGATTGTGCTCTTCCATGTAACCTTGAATGTCAATCCTTAATTGATCATGCATGCATGATTGCTCATTCCCATCTCTTGCAAAGGCTTTGCTGCCATTTATTACGAGACATGGGTCACTGTTTTTGACTTTCATTATTGGAGCATTTTTCCTTACCAGCAGCTCCACATATTCGCCTCCCTATACAGAGCCTTCTCTGTCTTCTGAAGTGCAGCTTCTGTCACTTCTTCATATCGCATGAGTCTATTTAGTCCACCGAAAAAAAGCATTGAGTTCCTCCAAGGGTCTCTGTTCTTTTGGGTCCATTGATACCCAGTTGTGGATTGTTGGGTGCATATCCTTGCGATTCAGCAGGTTCCATTTCTGTTGCAGCCTCATCTGATTTTGTGTTTGTTATGTTCATCAGATTGTTGCTTCCTAGACCTCCTCCCTGCTGATGTAATTTATGTTTTCAATGAGTTCTTGTGGCAGTAATATGCAACATGGGCATCATTTGTTTTTTACCTAAAAGCATGTTCACTCATGATAAAGGATTCTTTAAAGTAAGCTGTTGCTTCTTTTCAAACAAATATATTCAACATCAAGAATAGGTGATTTGATAGCCTCATGTCTGACCTTACATATCCTTCAATACAATTAATTCTACAGGTGCAAATTGATGATTTATGACTGTAACAGTTACAGTTTCTTCATGATCTTTTTTTAACAATGATCACTGAGATGCCTGTATATGAGTTGCCTGTTTTTAATTTTTGCATTACTTCTTAACATGGAAGATTACTTTCTCAGTTACATTAAACAGAATGATACATGCAATTTTTTTGAAAGCAGATATTGCTTATAAGATACTCTTCTGTGGTGTTGTGCAAAGATTTGTATTAGGCAATGCCTGTCCTTGGTCTCCAATGCATTGATGCACATACATCACGAACAGTTTCATAACTTCAACACAAACAGTGAATAAAGTAAAAGAAAAATTGAGAAGAAATTGAAACTCAAATCCATGTGTGGAATGAAGAATAGCAGACATACATGTTAACTAACTATCAGAGTAGCTGTATCATCTTCACTCTCTGTTGGAAACACCAAAGGATTCTTGTACTAAATTCTTGAGGTTTGATGCCATCTCTTCCCATGTTAGCTGTACTGTAGTGCCTTCGATCCTCTTAATTCACGTATGCAAATATTTGGTCTGTGGGGGGCTACCTCAATATGCATTGCCTGAATTTAAGTGCTGGGCAGCAACTTTCTGTTACTTACTAGCTAAGGACTTCAATATTTCATCTATTTTAATGCCATTAATGTCGCCAAACCCATAATACTGGATACCTCCTGTATATCTGGGCAAGTCATGGATGCGTTTCATTTCCCTTGATTTCCTTTTACTACTCTTTCCCTTCAGGAATCTGTCTCTTCTATTCTGTGATATTCGCTGTGACTCCATTCTGTGTACTTTTTCTTGACATCTCTTGTCTTTCTTCATGCATCAGTAATTGCTGATGCTGCTTCATTACCTGACGTCGACTAAAGCCATGATGACGTATTTTGGGCTATACATGAATATTGCTTCATGGGCCATCAGCATGGTATTTGGGCACCACTTTATGAGCTGGTCAAAGTAAGCAAATACCCACTCAGCAAATTTATTGTGTTTCTCCACACTTAACGTTACTTATGTTGAATATCAACATGTAGTGAATTTCTAGCAGGAATTCAGATGCATTGCTTCTGGACAATTTAGTCATAGCAAGGAGCACATTTTGTCGAATGACTTCAACAAGTCCATCAAATTTGATAGGTTGCATCAACTTATCCATTATCTCTTTTCAAACAGGCTGAGCTCTCCTATCATGAATCTTCCAGGATCATCTGTTGCCTGTTGTAGAACATTGTAGA